>NC_042999.1:163694158-163696658 GCF_006345805.1 Octopus sinensis | reverse complement strand
TGGGGCGAGAGGCGCTGTGTGTGTAGTCTTATATTTGTATTATGTATGTATTAATGGTTTCACTGAGTATTAGGTTACTACACGTTTTACGAGAGCAAAAAGCACGTCTAATTGTTCAGATGAGATAGCACAGAATGCTATGTGGTTTGATTTCTTTATAAGTCCGATCGTCTTTGGATGATAAACGTGACTCGTTTTTAGTTATCCTAAGCAATACATTTCTATGATAAAATACAATTATACCCCGCAACACACACACACACACACACACACACACACACACACAACACACACACACACAATGTTTCCCTCAACAAGAAAAACCTTTTATCCTGATGTCACGGGCGGTGTTTATTGTTAGTTAATTGGAATCTAGTTGGTTTGGCTGCCAGCATCATTTTCTGTTCGAATTGATTTCATATTTAGTGTAATGATACACTTTTATAGGCTAATGAATAACGGGAAAATCATTTTCGCTATAAATCAATAAATAAAGAGTTGGTAGCAATTAAAGTTTGACCATTTTGGGTAATTTTAGCCAATCGTAAGCCACAGACACATTCATGCCTGTTTCCATAGTAACAAGCCAAACTCTTTTGTCAGCGAGAAAATACATGTGTTGATAAATATATTCTAGGTGATGCTTTCTGCCCATCTGTTGCCTGGACGCTGGTTGTGAGATGTGCTAAAAATAAATCACACGCCCCACCATTAAAAAAACATTTTGCATAATCGTATGAATTCCTGTGTGTAAAGAACAAATTCGCAAAACTTTTCTGAAAATTCCAAATTTTAAAAAAGTCACGAGGAGTTATATGTCGTACGTTAAGCAGAATTTGATTTCTTTGCAGTTTCATATAAAAACACGTGCTATTTTCAGAATGTGGACAAGACGTGCAGTCGCGTACAAAATGACAGCTTCCAAATCTTGTTTCCTGAATCGGTGAAAATGATCAAACTTTAAACCTCTATAACTTTTTAAAAACCTTTTTTCTGGAAAAAGTGAAATAACTGCAGCAATTCAACTTGGAAAAGTATATTAATGTGCCAAATTTTAAAATTTTCGATTAACTTTAAATTTTGAAATGCTGGCTGCCAAACCAACTAGATCCGCTAAGGATAAGTTATAAGTTGTGAATACCAATTTCTTTCGAACTTCTAATGAAATCAAGGGAATCTACTCTGAACTATTGCGCCAGATTTGCTTCCCAACCAGCAGCTGCCTACCAATCACTAAAACACCAAACAGTCGCTTAATTATTGGTTTCACTACAACTCGAACTGACCTTAAGAATTAATCTCAGTGATTATCCAATAGCAGACTTATTTAGAAGCTGTACCGTCTTAATACTCTGTGTTATCATGCCCATACGGTTTGGCGTACTCTTTTGTGTCCGTGAAACTTTTAGCAATGCTTATCTGAGTCAAACTATTAATACAAATATTCAACCTCTATGACGGATATGGAGAGCTCTTTTCTCTTGCGTGTACACCTTATTTAGATATATGTGCGTGTGAGTATGTATATATTGTTTAATATGTTTCAATTAAACAAGAGAAAGCCAGACAATTCATTATTATAATTTTATGTATATTATTGATCTTGATATTTATGCATGAAAATGCCTTTTAAAATCTGGAGGAATAATAACAAACAAAATTCGATCATAATGAAATCTTGATGTCCTCAGATTGTTGTTCGACTGTTAAATATGTCTCTAAACCATTCCCCCCCCTCTCTCTCTCTCTCAAGTCTATTTCCGTGAAATGAAATATTTAAAGTGATTGGAATGGCAGCCGACATCTTGCTGGCTCTTTAAGTCCAGTAGTATTTTATTTTGTGAGCGATTTCGCCTAAATCTGGAAGACGTCATATAGTAAATATTTCAGTTTTATTTTTTCTTCTTCCAAATTTTCTCTCTCTCTCTCTCTCTTTCTTTCTTTCTTTCTTTCTCTCTCTCTTTCTTGCTATTTCACACACACACACACACACATAAACGCACACACAGATGGCCTGCCCCTAGCTACGCAAAAATACGTAAATGAAATAATATATACAACAAATGAGATAAGAAGAGCGCCAAAACAATAATTTTTGTTTTACAAACCATATTTTTTACCTTACGGTTTTATTATGATTAAATTTAATTTTATTTGTTATTTTTCTAACTTTCTAATCTGCATTTTCTTGCCGAAATATCAATATTAACAAGGCAGAATATAAAAAACATTATTTCAAATACACATCTTCCCTTACACGCGCGCTCGCGTTCACACACATTTGCATGTGTGTGTGTGTAACCATAAATGTGTTTAAAGGTTTCATAAGCCGGCTAACCAGAAAGGCCCTTTAGTGATACCCGAGTTATCATTAGTATTATCATTACTAATACTATATGTGTGTGTGTGCTTGTGTATATATATACATATATATATATGCGACGGTCCTCTTTCAGGTTTCGTCTACCAAATCCGCTCACAAAGCATTCGCCGGCTCGAC
>NC_042999.1:163679158-163689158 GCF_006345805.1 Octopus sinensis | reverse complement strand
AGGCAAGCACACATACGTATATATATAAAGAGAGAGATACAACCTGGCACACGCACGCATGGGTTGGTGGGAAGAGGAGAGGGAAAAGCTCACTGAATTATTATTATTATTATTATTATTTCACAGTGCTGAATCTAGAAAAATGCACATTTGGCGCGGTGGAGACATCTCGGTATTTTCTCAGCATGCTTGTTTACCAAGTTTTCGTTACTTAACAGAATGCACAAGGCTTCCTCAAAGCATAAGTCACATACGCCGGATAGCGTATTATATGGGTGCGCATGTTTTATTATTGCCCATTTTATTTCGTATTTTAGTTTCCTTCTTTGAATCTCTATATTAGGTCCGCTAGTGACGTTGCGTGTCGCTGCTTATCTTTCGGAATGAGGAGATATGGTTGCGATAACGGACCATGAAATGGTTTCCGGAGGCTCCTATGTATGCGTATTTGTGTTATGGTGTGGTAATTGTGAATTTGTATATGATGCTTTTTAGTATGCTTTTGTTCCTAAGCGAACTCAAACACGTCAGATACCCAAAAGCTCAATGTAAATCTGAAGGTGGACGAGCTTTATTCTGTGCTCTCTACAACGCGCGCGCGTGTGTGCGTCTTTGATCTTTTTTCAGTCATTAGACTGCGGCAATGCTGGAGCACCGCCCTGAAAACGTTTTAGTCGAATTATCGACTCCAGTACTTATTTTCAAAGCTTGGTACTTATTCTATCGGTCACTTTTGCCGAACTGATAAGTTACAGGGACGTAAACGCACCAGTACAGATTGTCAAGCGGTGGTGGAGGACAATTACAGACACAAAAACACACACACACGCACACATTTATGTATATATGTATGCATGTATGTATGTATGTATTTATGTATGTATGTATGTATTTATGTATGTAAGTATATATATACACACACACACACACATACATATACGATGGGCTTCTTTCAGTTTCCGTCTATCAAATCCATACTGAAGGCTTTGGTCAGCCCGAGGCTCTAGTAGAAAATACTTGTTCAAGGTGCCACGGAATAAAATTGAATTTGGACAAGCTTCTTACCACACAACCACACGCACACATGAGAAGGGTATGTAAAGCCGTTTCATTTTATTGTTTTAAAGTTGTTTTTTTTTTTAAATTAACAACAGAAGTTAATGATGAGTCTATAGTGAAAAGAATTATTGAGTCTACTGAAATTTCAAAGGGAAAGATTTAGTTGACTACATCGACCCCAGTGCTGGACTAGGACTTATTTTATAGACCTCGAAAGGATGAAAAGCAAAGACGACCTCGGCGGAACTTAAACCCGGTAAAAATTCTGCCAGCTCGTCGCCTTTAGTAGAGTTAATAATAAAGTAAAAATTTATTATAAAATTAACTAATAAGTATCTTCCACTCTGCAATTGCTCGTTTCAACACACGATCTCAGATCAAAATACTTGCCTGCCATAAAAACACTAAGGACATAAAAACATACAAAGGACAACAAAACATAACATTACACCTCATCTCAAAACACTACTGTATATATCAACTCAAAACCCTAGAAACAATGAGGTATACAACACTATTGTGCAAAATCTTCCTTTACTAACTAGAGACCAAAAAATTATCAATGTCCTGAAAACACATAAATTCATCAAATGCAAAAAGCAACGCAAATCACTAAAGAGACTTCTAACAAATGCGAAGGTTTACGCAACAACCACGAAACCAACGGTTAAAAAATGTTGACGCCCAAACTGGGAAACATGCCCCAACCTAAGTGAAGGCTCTGATTTCCTTTTCAAAGAAAGAGAGACGTTCACAATTAAAACCAGTTTCGCATGTGTCTCTGAATATCTAATTTATGTAATAACCTGCTCGGATTGTGGACAAAACTATATAGGACAGGAGAGTATGACATTGAGATGGAGAACCACTCTGCATAAAGAGCAGATCCGATTCCCACAATATAGACAGATTCCTATAAGTGAACACATAGGGAGATGTGCAGGTAGCATCAAACCAAATTTCAGTTTCCCCATCTACCAGTGCAAACATACGATTCCTATACAAGAACGTTTAAATAAAGAAAATTTATTCATCAAAAACTGCAGAACACGTCTAAATATGCACGCATGACCAACTTTGATCTCTCTATATATTTCAATTCACGATTACATACCCATCACTGTACATATTTCTCCCCACTACTCTAGCTTTTGAATTTTTGTGTCTATATACCCCCCCCCTCCCGCCATCGAAAGATGAACAATTATCTCCCTTATCTTCAATAATAACGATCACCAATTATTCCCCCTTAAATTTTTCTACTTATTGAATCATTCATTCATAAACTCCACACACAACATGGGCAAAACACTTTTCTTAAGAAAATACGTAATTAAAATAATTTTAATGTCATGATTAGCGAAAATGAAACCGGTCAACAAACACAATATAAAATATATTTTAAAATATATTAAAACTATGTAAAGTATGTGCATTTTCCTCCTTTAATTTCTTATATATATAACAACTCATCACGTGGGGATAACCGAAATTCCTCCCTTTCTGTTACAGTGTGTGCGTGTGTGTGTGTGTGTGTGTGTGTGTGTTGTTTATTTATGCATTAAGGCTACCATTCTTTCATAAAAATTGTTCAGATATTGGGATATTTTCTTAATAGGAAGCCAATGGTAGCCTTTACACGCAAATAAAGAACTTTTATCCACCAGTACAGTGTTGAGCACTCATTATCATTGTTCGACATTTACTTATATGAAGATAGATAGATAGATAGATAGATAGATAGATAGATAGATAGATAGATAGATAGATAGATAGATAGAGAGAGAGAGAGAGAGAGGGACGGAGAGAGAGAGAGAGAGATAAATAGATAGATAGATAGATAGATAGATAGATAGATAGATAGATAGATAGATAGATAGATAGATAGATAGATAGATAGATAGATAGATAGAATTTCGTGAATAGATATACATACATGTGTGTGAGAAGGCGCATATGTGTGTGTGAAGGCGCATATGTGTGTGTGAAGGCGCATATGTGTGTGTGCGTGTGTGTGAGAGAAAGAAGTGGGGTAAATATCGTAAAAAATATTTGAAAATAATTTAAGGTAACTTGCAAGTAATTTTGTAAAATGGTAGTAAAAAACTCTAGAGAAGGCTGTACAGAAGTTCTTCTGAGAAGAACCCACCTCCTACCTCATGCAAGTATTTTAGCCCTTAATTCTTTACACTCTAAGAGGACCGAGCCACATCAAGGTCATGACTCTTAGATACCCTTCTGCTACCACACGTTGTGCTATTGTTTGCATTACAATCTGCATTTTCCTGGATGGTCGTTTCCCAGAGTCAAAGTAACTTGAACATCGTAATCACCTTGATTTGTAACAGCAGTTGAACGTTAGGTGAATTATGCCTTCACTTTCATTTTTCCTTAACCAGATTTGGTAAGAGCTCTTCTTAAATTAGTTTCAAATATTTTTTACGATACTTAGTTATTTCTAAAAATTTCACGCAAACGAAAAAAAGTTAATAGTCTTACGTACAGCACACAGGTAAGCATATAGCACATTTACGAAACATAACAGTTTGGCACATATATATATATATATATATATATATCAGACTTAAACGAAACTTAAACTTTAAATTATATGGGTTGCTAAAGTTATAAATGAAAATTTTATTTGATTACGTTCTGAAATTAACTTGCCTATAAAATTTATATAACATATTACAAGCATTCACAGACTTACACACATTCACATACAAAATATACTGTCAAATATACGCACACATATCCCAAAACGATATAACTAAAGAACGAACCCTCAACTCACATTAAATATATAAAAAATACATTTCTCCCCTTTCCTTTTATATAGTTTTTTTAATACGCTAAAACTTTTAATCATTATTATTAAATATGTATATATCATATACTATACATATATATTTTGATTATATACATATCTGTCTCAACCACATGGGGTTTACACAACGTAAACTATTCAGATGATCAGAGTAAAGTTTAGTAAACAAATGGACATAGACAGACAGACAAACAGACAGACAGACAGACATACAGAGAGACAGACAGACAGACAGACAGACAGACAGATAGATAGATAGATAGATAGATAGATAGATAGATAGATAGATAGATAGATAGATAGATAGATAGATAACTTTCTTTTATTAGCCACACAGGGCTGAATACAGAGGGGACAAATACAAATGCAGAGCTTTTCTTTTCGAGGGTGGAAAAAAATAAAAAAATGTAAGATTGCGATCAAAAGGGATCGAGAGGAGGAAAAAAAAAGGAAAAAAAAGGAAATCGTGTATCACAGAAATAATGATGTAAACATTGATATAACAAGATTGGGTTCATCCGTGGGAAGAAAAGCCTACAGAAAAGACCACGGGAACCCCAGTCAGGGAGGAAATAACCACATGAGATCAAAAATGCTCTCTTTCTTTCTTTTTTACGATCTACAGGATCATGCTCAAAATGGTTTCGTTACTAGCACGCACCATCTTTGCAACATTCACCCATCTTTTTTTGAATCTTTCGCGAGACAAAACTTCCCTCTCCATTCTCACCTTCCTTTTCAAGTGGTACTTGAAAAAGTTGATGAGCGATTGGCCAGAGAGGTAAGTGTTGTCTCTAATCCTTTCGCTCGAGTCCACCACACACATTCTTTCACCATGGCCACCAGTACGATGAAAACTGCCTTGCCTTCCGGTTGAGGGAAGGGGGCGGAGCAATTCTCACGATAGACTCGGCCGATAGGCGGATTCGTCCCACACGTGACAGCAGCCGTTCGGCATAAGCCCACAGGTCGGAAATGGTTGGACATTGCACGAGTGCGTGCAGAACGGTTTCGTCGCTCTGACCGCATCTCGGGCAAGTCGGTCCAGTGTGTCTGGAACCGTGTCTGTAGAGCTTATCCCGAACAGGTAATGCTTCTCGATAGCAAGCCAGGCCAGGGATCTTTGGTGATTGTTCATAGGTCCCGGCCCGAAAGTTGTCCTGAACAGGCGGGTCAGGTGTTCCTCGTCGACGCCCAGACTCTGCCCGAGTTCGTCGTCGCACCTCCCCTCCACTAATCCTCTATAGAATGCCTTTGTTGTGATGGAGTCGCACAAGTTCGATCCCGGACGGCAGAGTTGCTTGAGAGCAACGCGACACTCGCGGTGCCATTCGCCTAGCCTCGGTCTCTGCTTGATCCATGACTGTAGTTCGTCCAAGGAGACGAGCTGCGGGAAAGCGCGCCGCACAAAAGGCGACCACCCCTGTTCACCGTTGTCTATGAAGCGCCGGAGATGTCGCAGTCTCAGCGCATGTCTGCGCATCATCAACCACGGCATGCCCAGCCCTCCATTTAGCGGGTGTTGGCAGCAAATGGATCGCCTAACCATCGGAACGTTTCCCTTCACAAGAAGCGGAGAGTATGCGTTCCAGTTTGGTGATGGTAGGGTCGGGACAAGGCACGACGGTCAGACGATACTCGATGACGGATGCGATGTACGCGTTCGCCACCTCCGCCCGACCTTTTAGGGATAGCTTTCTCTCAGTCCATTTCTGGGTGAGAGTAGCCACCCTAGTCGTTATCTCGCCCCAGTTCTTCTCCATTTGGAGGTCCGGACCGAACCAGACCCCGAGCAATTTAACGGTCCGTCCGTCCAGCGTCCCACGATGGAGACGCTGTTGGACGGCATGGGCTTGCTTCTCCAGGTGCCGAGCCGCAAGCCCACTGACTTTTCCCGGTTAATTTTTGCTCCCGTTACCGCTTCGTATTCTTTCAGTGTCTCGCCGACCAGCTCGATGTGCTCGTAGCTCGACACTATGACGGTGACGTCATCCGCGTATGCAGACACGCTCCTCCCGCATCCCAGCTCTCGTGGGATGCCCCTCAGCGTCGCCAGTTTCCGCAGTAGTGGCTCAAGAGTCAGTACATACAGCAGCGATGAGAGGGGGCATCCCTGACGAACCGAACGCATGATGTTAAAAGGTCTGGATAGATGACCATTTACGCGAACTACTGAGCGGATGCCGCTGTATAATGCAGCGATCCAACCGCGGAAAACTGGACCGAAACCAGCCGCTTTGAGGACAGCCTCCAAGTAGTGATGGTCTACCCTATCGAAGGCTTTTGATTGATCCAAATTGATCAGCGCCCCACCCATGCCAGGATTTTTAACTACCCTGTCTATGATGTAGCGCATCAGATGGAGGTTGTCATGAATACTTCTACCCGGCACGGCGCATGTTTGCGCCTTGTCGATTAGTTTCTTGATGACAAGCGCCAACCTCTCGGCTAACACCTTGGCCAAAATTTTCAAATCTGCGTTGAGCAGAGTGATGGGCCTGAAATTATCTATGACGTCCCCCTTGTTTGGGTCTTTCTTGATCAGTGCCACTGCTCCTCGCTTTAAAGCAGGAATACTCCCGTTCTGCTGCCAGTTGCAGTAGACAGCTGCCAAGACGCCTCCAAACAAGTCTGGCATATGAAAATAAAATTCGTAGGGCAGACCATCCAAGCCTGGTGACTTGTCTCTCGCGCAGCCTACCATCGCATCCTGTACGTCCGCAGCTGTGATAGGCTTTTCACAAGACTCCACCTCCCTTGCTGGGAGTCGTGGCAAGGCATGCAGGTAGGCACTAAAGTCCACTCTGCTTTCTGACTCACCACTTGTCCCAAACAGTTGGGTGAAGTGTTGTTGAAAAACCCCACACATCCTTTTAGGCTCGAGCAATTCGCGCCCCTGTTCATCTATAAGAGACTTGGGGTGGCTCTGTTGCCTCGTTGCGTCTCTACCACTCGGGCCTCTTGGGCGGCTCCAACTCCTTCGTTCCTCAGAGCACGCATCCTAGCTCTGACAACGCATCCCTCGTGTTTGGCGTTGAGGTGTTGGTCGAGGGCCAATCTCGCCGCCAGCACGTTGGACGCGATGCCAGTTCTAAGTGCCTCTTCTAAAACCTTAACTAATTCTCCCTCTATTCTATTTCGGTCTAATGCTAGGGCTCTACTGTATCTGACTGATTCTGCTTTAATCGCTTTTTTTAGGGCATACCACCATCTGTTGTTGATGATGGTACCCGTCAAAGCTCTCTTAACTAATGTGCTGATCCGGTCCCTGTAAACCTGTCGTGCTGTAAAAGACGCGTTCAGTTTCCAGTAACCAGGACCCTGCCTATGTGTCTTATCTAAGTCAAGTGTACAAGTCACAAACTTGTGATCTGTGTAACTGACTATATGAAATTGTGGACAACCTACACTATTTTTATCTATTGTCCTACAGAATACTCTATCTAAGTATGATCTGGACGACCCGATGCGGTTACTCCATGTCCACATTGGCACATTCGGGTGGTCCAGTCGGTACCTGTCAGACAGTTGGAAACGTCTGAGCAGGTCTTTGAGGCATTTGCATCCCCTTCTATTGCTATCTCTGCCCACGTAGTCTAGATGCGTGTCCAGGGTGGCATTCCAATCCCCCACTAAAAGTAAAGGACGAGACGTTCCCATGAAAGACTCTAGACGTCGAAAGAAATCTGGTCGGCCTGTTAAGGACGGAGCATAAACTGCTATCAGTCGAAAAGCACACTCATTGCTGCCATCGACATCCAAAACGACCAGCCTACCCCCCGGGTCTAGGAAATTTGCTCTTACTTTGAGATCCAGACTCTTCCGGATAAGCACCGCGGTGCCACCTCCGCCCATTCTCGGTAGACACGGAGAAAAATAAATGTTGAAATGTGTACCGAAAATGTGCTGGAGTGCCCGCAAGCTGTGGAGTCTGGTCTCACTGATGGCTATGATATTCAGATTTAGTGACTTGATGTCATTTAACAGGTAGCCTTGTTTCCAAGGCGACCCCAAGCCACGTACATTTATACTACCTATTCTGAGCATGTTCCGATAAAAGTGCAAAAAAGGAAAAGGAGAGAGAAAAGGTTACTTGTTTTTCGAAAGTTCTTTGTCTTTCACCTCACGGTCTTCTTCTATGAGGCTTTTATACAGTTTTTTCGATGAGTACTTTTGAAATCTCCCTACTGCATCAGGGTAAAGAGATTTCAGGGTGCTGTATGTGTTCTGTGTCACGTGTATTATTTTAATGTGTTGTGGTGGTGTTGTGTGTGGGTGGTTACTTGTTTTTATGTCGTTTTCAGTAATGTTAGTGTTTGACCTAATGTGTTCCATTAGGTCGTGGTTGTTTGTGTTTATGGCTGTCAACATTTTTGGGGGGTTTGATGATGGTGTGTTTGTGTTGATATGTGTGTTTTCTGTGGATGTTTTTGTTTCGGGAGTGGTGTATCTTCCCGCTTTGTTTGTTATTTTTTCTTTTCTTTTTTTCCCCTTTTTCTTCTCCCCCCTGTGGCTATTTGCCAATCTTCCGTGTCTTCTTCGTCTAATGACAAATCAGACGAATCGGAGTCTGGAAGAGGGAAAATATTGGGGTCTATTGTCGACTGTGTTGGTTTTGTTGTTGGTGTTGGTTGGTGAGCGTTTGGTTGTGGTGTATGCGGTTTTGGAGGTGGGGTTTGGGTATTTTGTGTTTGAGTGATTGTAGGTATTGTTGTGTTGTTTAGGGTCTCAATTTTGTGGAGATTTGGAGTTGTAATTGTTTCTTCATTTTTGCTGGGTGTCTTTTTGGCAGATGTCCTTGGTTTGGGAGTTGGTATATTCTTGGTTGTTGTTGTTGGTGATGCTGCTTCTGTTCTTGGTGCTGCAGTTGGTGTGGTTGTTTGTTTGGTGAGGTTTGTTCCTGCAAAAAGTGGTGTAGGTAGTAAACCTTGTTTATTTGTTTTTGTTTCCGGCTGCTGTTGTTGTTGCTGTTGTTTTCTTGCGGCAGATTTGCAGTCTTTTTTTAGGTGTTGCTCACTGCCGCATATGTAGCAACGTGGTCTTCTGCCATCGACGACCACATATAACTTGTGGTCGTCTGATACACATATCTGGGTGGGTATTTTTTTTATATCTTCATGATGTATATGTAGAAGAAATTCTACTTTTTTTCCCACCCAGTTTTTATGCTCTGTGACTGTGGTTTCCAAAATAGCATAATTCGTCATTTTTACGCATAAGGCCTTTACAAGCCATAGATTATTGGCTATTTTGGGGACATTGTTTAGAGTGATCTAAGTCACTTTCTGTCCCCGATAGCTTGGTGTAAGTTGGAGTTCATCTGAGTGAAGAGTTAGCGTTGAGAAATGTCTAGCTAACTCTTCGGTGTAGAAAACAACTTGTATGTGGGCAAATTTGTTCCACCAGGTTACATATTCTTTGTGATTCCAGATGGGTTTCAAGCACTTCTCTATTTTGCTTGTGTTAGCCTTCTCTGGGATTTTTGTTTTTTTGTTAACTATTTTATAAATGATTGTTCGTCTTTTTTCATTTTCCAAAATGTCTTCTGGTATGTTTATTTTTACTATACCATCTGATTCTGTTATTTTAATGTTCGTGTCCTGTATTTGTTGAGCCGTAAAATATATTGTTGTTTTTTTTTCTTTAATCGCCTCAGCGAAATTTGTTGTTGTTTTGTTATTGTTGTTGCTTGTGGTGATGTTGTTGTTGGCTGCAGTTTGTAAAATTGGTGTGTTTGGTTCGATTGTGCAAGTAGGAAGGGGTGGAAAATTGCCTGCGTACTTTAGTCCTGCACTAGCGCAAATTTCGACATTTCGTTTGCTTGTCGTCGTTATTTTCTTACTTGTTGGTGATGGAGTGAGCAGTGGTTGAGGGGAATTGTCGTCGTCGTTGTTGTTGTTGTTGTTGTTGTTGTTGTTGTCGTCGTCGTCGTCGTCGTTCTTGGTGACGGCGGTGGTGTTTGTAGTATTAGTAGCATTGACGGCACGGTCTTTGGTGGCGGTGATGGTGATGTTGGTATTGTTATTGGTGGCGATGTCTTTAGTAGGGATAGCAGTTTTAGTAGCAGATTCTGCCATGGTGTTGGTGGTGGTGGACTCACTGATGGTGTTG
>NC_042999.1:163594158-163674158 GCF_006345805.1 Octopus sinensis | reverse complement strand
TTGTCGCATATTAATTTTTTAGTCCTCCAAAACTGTCTTGGTGTATAAGTCGACCTACCTTTTACGCTGTAATCTTGACTTGAAAAATTTGATTCATTTGCCGGAGAATACGGTATGTATATTAAAACATCTTGCGATTTTCTAGAGGAAATATTTTCGGAAGACTCTTTTAGATGTGCGAACAACAGAATGCAGTGATCACCACGGGTTTATGAGTTCATGAAAGAAACAAAATCAGAACTCTTTCGGCTATTCTTCACTCATTCTCCACAAGAAACGCTAACAGTTACACATGAACACAGTACGAAGAACAATGTAAGGGCGAGCTGCGCGACGCTGTAGCCCAACCTACATTGGGGTTTCCACTCGTTAGCAGGGGGGGGGGTAACCCTAAATATTTTACATGCTTTTTGATTTCGTTTTTTTATATTTTTTCAAATATAATTTATATAGGCGCAGGCGTGGCTGTGTGGTAAGATGCTTGCTTCCCAACCACATGGTTTTGGGTTCAGTCCCACTGCATGACACCTTGGGCAAGTGCCTTCTACTATAGCCTCAGACCGACCATAGCCTTCTGAGTGAATTTGATAGACGAAAACTGAAAGAATCCCATTGTGTATATGTACATATGTACATATCCAAGTATTGCGTGCCTGTGTTTGTCCCTTCATCACAGCTTGACAACCGGTGTTGGTTTGGTTACACCACTGTAAATTAGCGGTTCGGCAAAAGAGACTGATAGAATAAGTATTAGGCGGGGTCGATCCGTTCGATTATAACCCTTTAAGGCGGTGCTCCAGCATGGCCGTAGTCAAATGTCTGAAACAAGTAAAAAAATAAAAAAGATAAAAGAATATAGTTTTAATTATTCGATTTGTTTTGGGTTTTTTTATAATTATATCATGTTTTATTACATTTTTAATTTGTTTAATGGTTCGTGTTCTCATTCCGCCCGTCTTTTTTAAATAAATTTGCCCAGCTCCATACGGATGGTAAACTCCAGTGTCTGTAACGTTCATTCGATCTTACATCTTATGAGCCCATGTGGCCAAGAGATTATTATTAATGTTGTCGTTGTTGTTGTTGTTGTTGTTGTTGTTGCCGCTGCTGCTGCTGCTGCTTTTTTTGTTGTTGTTTTGATTCTCGTTGTTCTATGTTCGGTTATTCTTTACTTGAAAGCAGGCAACAACAAATCACCAAAGGCTTTTAATAGTGCCTTCTCCTGTGACTATTAAATACTCTCCTAAGAATGCGAGCTGTACCCAACAATGCTGTCTTCTGGATTACTTCGAGCCTGACAGCAGCTCCAATATTCTTAATAGGTTTTTCAAAGCCCTTAGAAACTGCTCCTAATGGTCCAATTACCACCGGTATCACCATTTCATTCCTTATGCTCCATAACTTCCCAATCTCGTCCCGCAGTGGCTGGTATTTTTCACTCTTTTCTGTTTCCTTACGTTTCACCCTCGAATCGCCTGGTATTGCAACATCTATTATCTTTGCTTCTTCTTCATCTTTATTGGATGATCAAGATATCTGGCTGTCTCGCCTCTATGAATTGGCCGCACTGAATGTTAAAATCTCAGAGTATTTAGTAATGTTCATTTTCCATTACTCTCTCTGGCTTCTGTTCACTTTTAAGGTTCCCTACATTTTCACTGCTTCAATCATTTCTTCTTTACTCCCCTTGACATACCAAGCCAAGCTATTCTCCTTTTCTCTTACACAACCTTCACAACACACCAAATCCCCGTCCTCCTTTCTTTTTTACATACAATCTTCACACATCATTCTTGGGGTGTTGTTCCTTGTTCATTGTCATTAATTGACGTGTTCTCCGGTCATTCTCTTGTAATTCATTATTCTTCCAAGATACTATTCCTGCCCTATCAAAGCAGCAGACATTTAGATTCGATTGGAGCACAAGCCGAGTTCTCAAATACTCTTTCATCTTGTGTTCATTCGTCTTATCTCTTTCAATGATACCCAGGTACTTAAATCCTTCTTCTCCGACTTCCTTTACAGTTTCACTATTTTCCAGCTTGATCCCATGGCTTTTACTGATTTTCTCCCTTTTGAGAATCATTACGCCTCATTTCTCGATCCCAAATTCCATACCAATATCTTTGCTAATCATCTGCACAGTTGCCGTCAAACTCTCAATTTCTGTCTCAGGCTTAGCAAATAGCTTTAGGTCATCCATAAACCACCGGTTGTTTACTTTCACTTTGCCTAGCATGTACCCCACATGCATCTTTCTTAAAACGCTGACTAGTGGCAGTAATACAGACAGCAAATATGAGAGGCGACAGAGTCTTTTGATATTTATCTCTCCCAGCTTATCTCCTCCTACTGTGAGTTCAGTTCTCCACGTTGTCATTGAGTTTTGTATTAGCTTCAGGATATTATGGGAGACCTTAAGTAATTTAAGGCATTCACTAATCCACGAGTGTGGGACCGTGTCATATGCTTTCCTGTAGTCCACCCATGCCATCGCCAAATTTCTGTGTCTCTGATTGCAATCAGCCAGGATAGTCTTATCGATTAGTAATTGATTCTCCTTTCCTCTGCTCTTACGTCTACACCCTTTTTGTTCCACTGGTAGCAGATCGTTCTCATCTAGGTATTTATAGATGCTGTTCGATATGATGCCCGTCATCAGTGTCAAACAAGAGATTGGTCGGAAATATCCAACCGCATTCCCTTTACTTGGGTTCTTATGGCATAGTACCGTCCTTCCTTTTATCATCCAGTCCGGTACTTGAATGTCACTACTCAGTATTTCGTCCACCTGTCTTGCAATTTTCCTGTGCAGAGCTGTCAAGTTTTTAAGCCAAAAGCCCTGAACCCCATCTGGGCCAGACGTTTTTCAGTTAGGAATTTTCCTGCGCTGTTCGCTAATCATATCGGTTATTCTCCACTCTCCTCTTTGAGTGTCTTTAACCACTCTGCTTCAGTTTCATGTTTTTTCTCCTAAGACCATATGTTTGCCCAGAATCTTTTACTTTCTTCAGCATCCGGCACAGCTTTTCCAACTATTTCTTTCCCATCCACTTCCTGATAGATTCGTTTCTGATTTCGTTCGAAAAGTCTGTTTAATCTGTATTGCTCAATCCTCTGCTCATATCTCTTCAGTTTATGTGCTTTAGCTTTCAACCTCTGTTTTAATTCCTTTAATTCTTCAATCACCACATTTATTCCCTTTCTCTTCACCCTATACTTCTTCTCTAGCTCAACATATTTCTCTCGCTGAACTTCATTTCTCTTTTTCCGTTCCAGAATATTAATATGCTTTCTGGTCTCGTTGAGAGACTCCGTTATTCTCCTTTTGCACCATCGTTCCTTCTGGTTATGTTGACATCTACCTTTGGCTTTCAAACCTAACTTCCGGGCTATAAAGATTGAGATTGCATTTATGAAATTGTTGGTGTCTGTAATGATGTCAGTCATGATATCACCAGTGATATCATTTATTTTCTGGACCCTTTCATTGAGTTTCCTTCTGTCTGTTCACCAGACGTCCAAATATCAATGATTTCATTTAAAATGGATATTTGTTCCTCGGTTCTCTCTACGCTTTCCTGATCAATAATCTCAGCCTCACGCTTGTTTTCTTCCTTCAACTTCACTGCCATACTTTCACCATCTGCATTCTCTTCCCCGTCCTCCCGTTCACCACTGGTTTTACTATCCCTAAGCACCCATCTCTTAATGCATTCTAGTTCAACTGGAGATAACCATTCATTCTTTCTGATGGCTCTAGCTTGGTCACACAGATTTTGTTCACTTAATTCAAATAGGCCTTTGTCGCTCTATGCCCTGTGCATTCTTTTCATATATCCCCTAGCAGGTACTTCATTATTATTTGTCGGATTACTCAGGAAGTAACACTCCATTACAACGACATTCATTTCTTTCGTCCACCTTCTTTTAGCAGTTGCTTGATGACGACTGAGCCCACGCTACTCACCCGTAGGGCACCCACCGGGCGAGAGACCTTCACAAGTTGTTCCAGCCATATTCACGCCATTCTCATTTCTGTTTTTATTTGACATTTCAGCACTCATGATGAGGGTTAGTGACATT
This sequence comes from Octopus sinensis, assembly GCF_006345805.1. NCBI lineage: Eukaryota > Metazoa > Mollusca > Cephalopoda > Octopoda > Octopodidae > Octopus > Octopus sinensis. The sequence continues at coordinate 163,670,072 of NC_042999.1, read as the reverse complement.
TAGGTTGCACAACCACCAGTATTTTTCCTTTGTGACACCATCACTGACAGGATCTACACCCTAGGATATAGGATTCCTGTAATCCTGGTTTACCTTTTGGAATTTCCGTCTCTTACAAGAGGTGCTCAAGCGTCATGATTGCTGCTGCCTCTTAAGTATATATTATTTTGGTGGAGTTCATTAGCTTCCATACAGGTCTGGGTTTGATTCCTGTAGGGTGTCAAAATAGCGAGAATCATACACCCTCCTCACAGAGCAAGCTCTGTGGGGCTGCCAGTTTAGTCGCCGATGTCCCGACCTTAAAAAAAGGGAGAGAGAGGGGGGAAACAGGAGGAGAGAGAGAAGAAGAATTGCCTCGCTACCAATTTGGATACAGGGAAGAGGTGGTGGTTCGCATCGGCCTCATGGCAAGAACGTCTTTTCATCATCATCATCATCATCATCATCATCACCACCACCACCACCATCATCATCATCATCATCATCATCATCAAGACAGTGAGCTGGCAGAATCGTTAGCACGCTGGGCGAAATACTTAGCCGTATTTCGTCTGCCAAATTCCGCTAAGGTAGATTTTGCCTTTCATCCTTTCGGGGTTGATAATTTAAGTATCAGTTGAACACTGGGTTCGATGTAATAGACAAATTGCCTCCCGGCAAGATTTGAAACCATTATTATTATTATTATTATTAAGGCAGCGAGCTGACAGAATCGTTAGCATTCTTGATGAAATGCTTAGCGGTATTTCGTCTGTCTCTACGCTCTGAATTCAAATACCGCCTTTCATCCTTTTGGAGTCGATAAAACAAGTACTAGTTGAGTACTGGGGTCGGTATAATCGACTATCCCCCCTCCCAACAAATTCTAGGCCGTGTGACTATAGTAGAAAGGATTATTATTATTATTATTATATTATTATTATTATTGTTATTGTTATTATTATTATTATTATTATTATTATTATTATTATTGTTATTGTTATTATTATTATTATTATTATTATTATTATTATTCTATGTTTTACTTTTGCTTTATGTTCGTACAAGTTGGCTCCATCACCCAGAGACCTCAAGAGACAACAGGTTGGAAGTTCATGTTGTTGTTATGCCTAGTGTGCCATATATTTGGGGTTTTGTTTTTGGTGTTGTACTAGTGAATGTCTAATAAATAAATTTTTAAAAAAAAAGTTTGTTTTAAACCTTGAGATTACATAGAGAGTATTTTGCGTAGGATATGAGCAGTTCCCATGAGCACTATCTTTTGAATTTCTGCCATTTTGGGGTTTCCTGGTATCTGAGTTAGGTAGCAATTATTATAATTATTATTATAATTATTATATTATTATTATTATTATTATTATTATTATTAATCTGCTAAGTTCAACTTTACTTTTCATTCTTCAGGAATCGATCTATTTATTCGGCTATATCTCTCTTCATCCTTTATACCTGTATCAGAAAAAACATTATTAAAGTGCCAGTTGGTTCAATTTACAATATCCACCCGCCAGATTTGAAACATTATGTCAATTCTTCCGTAACTTTTGCAAGATCCAATTTAAGAGGGAGGTGGAGGGTGGTTCTACTTCCACAATTTCTCGGAAGTTGGAACCGAGTAACGAAAATGTGTTAGGTTAATGAGCCTATTCTGAAGATACATTTGTAATTCTCAGAACACCTGAGAGAGAGAGAGAGAGAAAGAAAGAGTGAAAGAGAGAGAGAGAGAAAGAGTGAGAGAGAGAGAGAGAGAGAGAGAGAGAGAGAGAGAGAGAGAGAGAGAGAGATCATGATAATTTTGGAAATTCCTACATTGGCCCTAGCAGCAAACCCGTTATGAGATATCTTATTTCAATAAATAAAGCAGAAAAAAAAACAATAAAATGTAACATTGAAAATACATTAATGAACACACAAACAAACAACAAAAAATTAAAAATAATAACACTCCAATAACACTTGAGAACAACAGCAACAATAACGCCATGCTTCTGATGTAAGCACGAATTGTCTTTTGCTTAATGTCCTTTCAAACAAAAAATCTCTTAATATGGATGATTTTGCTGAGAGACAGAAAGTCTGTCGACATTTTCTTCGATCCGTTAAGAGAGTCGAAGTTACTCCCGCCGTTTACCCGCGCTCGATACCGAGAACTTCAAGCCCGTACCCTCGGCTCTGCTTTCGCTAGACAGTAGATAGGGACACACTCCTCGCCTTCGATCTGTTCATGCGGCGCCTCACCAATCAGACGACGATGCCGAGAACTCGCCGCTTCGACAACACGCACTCGCGGTGTTCGCCGGTAACGCCGCGTACTACTCAGACTTTGTCCGTCGCTCCGCGAGACCGGGGCTCGGGCCCGATGCCGACGAGCGACAACTCGTCGGCGGTGCAGGAAGTTACGAGCGACTGGAGTGCTGCATGCTGGCGCAGCCACCCCGTGTACTCGCGCACTAAGCAGGAGGTGCCGTTTCTTCCACTTCTCACTTAAACGAACCCGCAACGGAGCGCGCCCTGCTAAGCCGATGCGCGCTCGATTCGGCGGCCGAGACGAAGGCGAAGACGGTTACGGCGATGACTACTACCGCGCGCCGAGTCGTTCGCCGCAGACAAGACGCAACACTTCGTAACTCCGACTCCCAGCCGCAACACTTTCGCCATCTTTCGCACCTCCTCCCGCTTCTCCGCCTCGAAGGGGCGGATCGTGTCGTTCGCGAGAAGAGACTCAATAGATCGCAGTGTGGTAGCTGCTCTACTAAGCACGTCACTCCGAACGGCAAGTCGGGTCGTATGCAAGCGATCCCTTTCGTCTCGATCTCTTCGAACTAGTCGGGGCGGGACGACGAGCAGACGACCACGGCGCGAACGCCGCGGCCGCCGCCGCGTCCCCGAATGGCAATTCCGCCGGCGACGCTGCCGCTCGCCGCGCGAACGCGACGGGCGGACGGCGAACGCCGAGCTAAGGCATGCGCCTTGAGGTTGAGACGCTTTTGGAAAACAACTCGGGTCCGGCTACGGTTCCGGCTTAGAGGTGTTCAGCCGTTATCGCTCAGAGGCAGCCTGGCACCACCGCTCTATCGAGCGAGCGCGCAAACCGTTGCTCTGATCCCGCGGTTCCTCTCGTACTGGACGGGATAGCCGTAGCCGAGTTGACGTTGCCGACGCCCGCCTAAGGTCGGCCGGAGAAACGCCGGCGGCACGGCCAGGACGGACGACGCGCGAGCGCGCCGCCGCCGCCTCGACCGCACGCCGAGTACCCCGACGCGACTCGGGGCGCCGCGTACGCGCGATGCATCGGTAGGATAAAACTAACCTGTCTCACGACGGTCTAAACCCAGCTCACGTTCCCTGTTAGTGGGTGAACAATCCAACGCTTTGCGAATTCTGCTTCGCAATGATAGGAAGAGCCGACATCGAAGGATCAAAAAGCGACGTCGCTGCGAACGCTTGGCCGCCACAAGCCAGTTATCCCTGTGGTAACTTATCTGACACCTCTCGGCGGACGCATAGCTCGCCGCTGTAATTCGGAAAGGATCGATGGGCCACGCTTTCGCGGTCCGTATTCGTACTGAAAATCGAGATCGAGCGAGCTTTTGCCCTTTTGCTCGACGTGTGGTTTCCGTCCACGCTGAGCTCGCCTTGGGACACCTGCGTTACCGTTTGACAGACGTACCGCCCCAGTCAAACTCCCCGACCGACACTGTTCTCCGATTTGAAGGCGGCAGCGCAGACACCCTGGACCGGTTGCGATTCCCACCTCTTGGCGTGGGTGAGGCGGAGGTCCGGGGCGTACAGGTCGCCATCATTTCGGACAGACGGAAGATCGTATAGGGCGGCCAGCTCCGCGTTCTTAGTGGCGAGCCGGGCCGCCTGAGCTATCGTTCGATAATGAAGCCGCGCTGGGAGGGGTTGAGGGGCGTGGCCTGAAGCATCCTGGCAGCAAGCACCTTCGTGTATAGGCGGTAAACCATGGAACAGATGGTGAGCGGGCGCCAATTGGACAGGTCATTCGGGTTTCCTGCCTTCTTTCGAAGGAGAATCGACCTGCCACGCAACAGGATCCTCGGAACGCGTCCCGTAAGCAGTAGGCAGTTAAAGAGGTTGGCGAGGACCGCAGGGTCGACCGCCCTGACTTCGCGAGCTGTCAGGCCATCGGGGCCGGCGGCAGAGGCCGGATCCATGCGTCGGCGGGCGATCTTTAGCTCCTCTACGGTGAACGGACACAGAATGGAGGTGTTGTCCACCGCGGAGGAGGCCGGGTAGGCGCTTAGATCGACCTCTGGCCCCGGTCGGGAGAGCCTGTCCCGGTAGAGCGCTTCGATGTCGCTCATCGGGACGGGGCACTCGCCCCCTAGGTCCTCACCAAGTATTACCGCCATAAGCTTTCTCCTGTTGAGAGCGAATAGTCGCTGGAATCGCGCATAACGTTCTACCTTCGCGCGTCGATTAAATGCAGAGCCAATTCGTTGTTTCGCTGGCCCTGGCCCAGTTCCAGGGGCGGTCCGCCTTATCCTTTCACGAGCGCTCACCCGGCGTGATGCCATGTGGCCTACTCATTCCTCTACACGATTCTCGAACTCGGACCAGTTCAACTCCGAGCAGTCCTCGCTGAGTGCCAAGAGGCAGTCTGCGAAGGATGATGCCCAGGTGGAGTGACCTGGTGATGCAGCTTGACTGAACGGCTCCCGCCAGTCCGGGACTGCGGGCTGTGCCGTGCTCCTCATGGTCGGTGCGCTTTGCCTAGCGGCGGGGGCTTTTGGGAATTTGTTACGAACCTTCCGCAGATCGCAACGCTTGTCGCTGATCTGTTTAGCCGTCTTGTTTGGTAGCCAGGGGGCTACCCCCATATTTATCTTCTTGCACCCCGCCTCCAGCAATTCCTTTTCCTTCGTTAGGAGGATCTCGACTTCTTCCTCCGTCCAGCAGCCTCGCGACGTCCTCCCCGAGGTACGTGCGAGTTGAGCACGCTTTGCCCTCTTGCGTGCTATTTCGTTCAGGCGACTATCAATCCTGCGCCTATTCGCCTGCACCGGGTGCTTGTGCCTAATGTGCTGTGACAGCCCCGAAGCCGTACGGAAGGCTTGGCTGCACCATTCACATTTGTGGGCGAGCTGCTGAGATTCTAGTGCCGTTGGAACCGCGTTCCCCTTGCACTTTCCGACGTGGCACCTGACCGAGTGGAGGTGGCCGCTTTCATGGCCGCAGCGGCTGCATCTGTAGACAGGCTTGCGGGTATGCCTGTTGAGTACGTGGAGCCCCCATTCGAGAGGGCTCGAGAAGTGTCGAGGGCAAAGTGGACACACTATGGAAATCGACGCGCATGGAATCTCCAGGGTGAACGCATCGGCCGACGGTTGGCAGGCTACGCCGCTATCGACAGCTACCCCCATGGGCGGTCCGTCCTCATAATAGCGAGGGGGAACGGACAGGGGAAGGCCGGCGAGAGCGTCGTGGTCCGCCGCGATCTCCGGCGGGAGTTGTTCGCCACGAAGAACCAACGTGTGGGACGCGCATTCGAGAACAAAGCGGCCCGGTTTGTCCCTAGAGACCGTAAGCGACTTGAAGCCACTTTTACTAGACACGATCGGGGGGGTCTACCTGATTACGCCGAGGAGGTCTACAGGTACCATATCCGTATCTCCGGACGAGCCGATTCCACGGACACGGTCCTTTACGAAGAAGAGAGAACTCTTCCCGAGGCTCCCGGCAACGTCTCCGGGCTCGCTTGCGTTGCCGCTGCTTCGCCCGGCCGCCGGCTTCGACGACGGACGCGCTGCTAGGAAGAGCACGCCGCGTTCCCGCCGACGGACGGGCACTCTCCGAGTTCGGGTTCGGGAAAATTAACCCGATTCCCTTTCGATGCGAGGCCGGCCGCGTAACTACGTCGAACTATGGAAGTTCTTGTTCTAACGACGGATCCGGCTTTTCGTGGAAGCTTTCGCCCGCTTCTTAGGACCGACTGACCCGTGCTCGACCGCCGTTGGCACGGAACCCTTCTCCACTTCAGTCTTCGAAGGTCTCGTTCGAATATTTGCTACTACCACCGAGATCTGCACCCGCGGTCGGCTTCACCCGGGCTCGCGCCCGCGGCTTCCATGCACGCCGCGGCGCCCTCCTACTCGACCGGTCTCTTGAACTCTCTCTCCAAAGTTCTTTTCAACTTTCCCTCGCGGTACTTGTCGGCTATCGGACTCGTCCCCGTATTTAGCCTTGGATGGAGCTTACCACCCGCTTTGGGCTGCGTTCCCAAGCAACCCGACACTCGGGCCGATGAACACCGCCGATCGAGATAATGCGGGCCTCGCGGCGAGCGCCGCCCTTTCCTGCGACTCCCGACTCCCCGCCGCAGCCAACGGCCGCGGCGGACTGCGTTTTCGTGTCTTGACCGCCTCTCGACCGGACGGGGCCCCGGGACGATAGGATCCCGGGGCCGCAATGTGTGTTCGAGGTGTCGATGTTCACTGAGTCCTGCAATTCGCATCAGTTCACGCGGATAGCCGCGCTCTTCATCGACGGACGAGCCGAGTGATCCCCCGTCCAGGGTTTCGGTATATTTGCTACTACTACTACTACACGCTACACGTACAGAAAGGAAAGCGGCAGCGGTCCCCGCCAGGAGGCCGCAACCGCGCGACGGAAAAAATAAAAGAAATTTCGAAGGCGTCGACAGCGGAACGAAGCGCGCCTCTGCCGACGCCAACGGCGAGGTAGGAAGGAGGAGCGAAATGGTCATGGAGCTCGCAAAGCGTGCAAGCCCCGTCGTCCGAGCACCATGAGGGTGGGCCGACGCCGGCAGGGTGGTTGCGCGGTCGGCAGCAGAGAGTACGGCGTGTCGGCGGGCTGCCGCGACTGCTACTGTTGCGCTGTTAGAGGGCCAAAACAAGAGCATTCGGTGGTACTCGGGCGGGTGGGCCCGGCCGCGACTTGTGGCTCGGCAAGTTTCGCGAAGAAACTGCACGCTAGGAGGCGAGGAACAACGGCCGCGCGTTACGGTGGTCATCGGAAGGCGCCGTGCGGCGCCCACGGCCTAGGCCGAATCGCGCGGTCGGCGAGGCAGGAAGGAAGAGAGAAATGGTCATGGAGCTCGCAAAGCGTGCAAGCACCGTCGTCCGACGCCATGAGGGCGGGCCGACGCCGGCAGGGTGGTTGCGCGGTCGGCAGCAGAGAGTTGCGGCGAGTCGGCGGGCGGCCGCGACTGCTACTGCTGCGCTGTTAGAGGGCCGAAACAAGAGCATTCGGTGGTACTCGGGCGTGGGGGCCCGGCCACGACTTGGAAGAAATGGGCGGATCGCAAGTTTTTCTCTTTCGAGAAACGGCGTTAATGATCCTTCCGCAGGTTCACCTACGGAAACCTTGTTACGACTTTTACTTCCTCTAAGCGATCGGGTTCGGTCGTCTTCTCCGGGCCATCAGAGAAGACCACGAGTGTGTGTTATCGACGCGATCGAAGCGGCGATTTTATGTGCCCGGTATATCGAAGGAACGCACCTAAGCTCGCGGTGTCGCCCACGGGCACGTGGACGTAGCCGTGACCTATGCCGCAAGGATGTCACGAGATACACGCGGTCGATAGGGCGACGTGGTCCGTCGCGTAAATTCCCGAAAGATGACAAACTGCGGCCAGTGCAGGTATTGGCGGGCCTGCGCCAGTCGCGCGGAGCTCCGGCGCGCTACCGTGCCCGATCTAGTGAGGCTGAAGCGAACCTTGCGCTCTCGCCCACGTCAACATGGACGTAGGCGCGATCGATGCCGTCAGTCTCCGTGGGTGTGTGGCGATACGCACCGGGTAAATGGAGCGACGTGGTCCGACCCGTAAGTCGAAGGAATCAGACCCGTATGCTTACGGGTCGGCCCCGGCTGGATAGTCACGCTCTACGTGACCATCGCACCCCAAGGGGGTCAAGACTATATTGAGGGCTTGCAGTCGGCAGGTGGATGTCTCCGGGACCGTTCGGCAGGATGCCCGAGACGTTAGCCTAAGACGACGTCAGCCCGGCGGGTGGCCGCCGCCTTCGCGCCGCCTCGCTTTCTCAGTTAGTCCACGCGCAGCGGGGCCGTTAGCGGCAGGCCTGCGCCTGTCGCACGTTCCTCCGCCGCGCTACCGTGCCCGAAATCCAAAGAACGAACCTATGCTCGCGGCATGGCCCACGTACGCGTGGACGTAGCCGCCACCGATGCCGGAAGGCGTTCACGAGATACCCGCGCTCGATACGGCGACGTGGTCCGTCCCGTAAAATCCCGAAAGATGACAAACTGCTTACGGGTCGGCCCCGGCTGGATAGTCACGCTCTACGTGACCGTCGCACCCCAAGGGGGTCAAGACTATATTGAGGGCTTGCAGTCGGCAGGTGGATGTCTCCAGGACCGTTCGGCAGGATGCCCGAGACATTAGCCTAAGACGACGTTAGCCCGGCGGGTGGCCGCCGCCTTCGCCCCGCCTCGCTATCTCCTGTTCGTCCACGCGCAGCGGGGCCGTTAGCAGCAGGCCTGCGCCAGTCGCCCGTTCCTCCGCCGTGCTACCGTGCCCGAAATCCAAAGAACGAATCCAAGATCGCGGTATGGCCCAGGGACGCGTGGACATAGCCGCCACCGATGCCGGAAGGCGTTCACGAGATGCAAGCGGTCGATACGGCGACGTGGTCCGTCCCGTAAAATACCGAAAGATGACAAACTGCAGCTAGCACGAGGTAGCGGCGGAAGGCCTCCGCCGGTCGCCCGTTGGTCCGCAGCCCTACCGACTACTACTTTATTTTCCGTTAAAATTTTGTATTTACTTTTCCAACGGTTTTGTGTTTTTCTCTTGTTTACGGCTTTTTTCTAGTTCCTTCGAAACTGGCTCTTTGGTTCACTGCGAAATATCGCTCCAAACCGTTTAATACTTTATTTTCTGTAATAAGTTCTTAGTTACTTTTACAACAGTTTTGTTTTTCTGTTGTTTACGGCTTCTTTCTAGTTCCTTCGATACTGGCTCTTTGGTTCACCGACAAATTGCGCTTCAAACCGTTTCATACTTTATTTTCTGCAAAAATTTCTCATTTACTTTTCAAACGGTTTTGTGTTTTTCTGTTGTTTACGGCTTTTTTCTAGTTCCATCGATACTGGCTCTTTGGTTCACTGACAAATTGAGCTTCAAACCGTTTAATACTTTATTTTCTGTAAAAATTTCATAATTTCTTTTACAACGATTTTGTGTTTTTCTGTTGTTAACGGCTTCTTTCTAGTTCCTCCGATACTGGCTCTTTGGTTCACTGACAAATTGCGCTTTAAAACGTTTAATACTTTATTTTCTGTAAAAATTTCTCGTTTACTTTTACAACGGTTTTGTGTTTTTCTGTTGTTTACGCCTTTTTTTCTAGTGCCTTTGATACTGGCTCTTTAGTTCACGGTTTTGTGTTTTTGTGTTGTTTACGGCTTCTTTCCTTCGATACTGGCTCTTTGGTTCACTGAAAAATTGCTCTCCAAAACGTTTAATACTTTATATTCTGTAAAAATTTCTCATTTACTTTTACAACGGTTTTGTGTTTTTCTGTTGTTTACGGCTTTTTTCTAGTTCCTTCGATACTGGCTCTTTGGTTCACTGACAAATTGCGCTTCAAACCGTTTAATACTTTATATTCCGTACAAATTTCTCATTTACTTTTACAACGGCTTTGTGATTTTTTCTTGTTTACGGCTTTTTTTTAGTTCCATCGAGACTGGCTCTTTTGTTCACTGGCAAATTGCGCTTCAAACCGTTTAATACTTTATATTCTGTAGAAATTTCTCATTTACTTTTACAACGGTTTTGTGTTTTTCTGTTCTTTACGGCTTCTTTCTAGTTACTTCGATACTGGCTCTTTGGTTCACTGACAAATCGCGATTCAAACCGTTTAATACTTTATTTTCTGTAGAAATTTCTCATTTACTTTGACAACGGTTTTGTATTTTTCTGTTGTTTACGGCTTCTTTCTAGTTCCTCCGATACTGGCTCTTTGGTTCACTGGCAAATCGCGATTCAAAACGTTTAATACTTTATTTTCTGTAAAAATTTGTTAGTTTCTTTTACAACGGTTTAGTGTTTTTCTATTGTTTTCGGCTTCTTTCTAGTTCCTCCGATACTGGCTCTTTGGTTCACTGACAACTTGCGATTCAAACCGTTTAATACTTTATTTTCTGTAAAAATTTCTCATTTACTTTTACAACGGTTTTGTTTTTCTGTTGTTTACGGCTTTTTTCTAGTTCCTTCGATACTGGCTCTTTGGTTCACTGACAAATTGCGATTCAAACCGTTTAATACTTTATTTTCTGTAAAAATTTCTTGTTTACTTTTACGACGGTTTTGTGTTTTTTTTTGTTTACGGCTTCTTTCTAGTTCCTTCGATACTGGCTCTTTGGTTCACTAACAAATTGCGATTCAAACCGTTTAATATTTTATTTTCTGTAAAAATTTCTCATTTACTTTTACAACGGTTTTGTGTTTTTCTGTTGTTTCCGGCTTCTTTCTATTTCCTTCGATACTGGCTCTTTGGTTCACTGAAAAATTGCTCTCCAAAACGTTTAATACTTTATATTCTGTAAAAATTTCTCATTTACTTTTACAACGGTTTTGTGTTTTTCTGCTGTTTACGCCTTTTTTCTAGTTCCTTCCATCCTGGCTCTTTCGTTCACTGACAATTGCGCTTCAAAACGTTTAATACTTTATATTCTGTAAAAATTTCTCATTTACTTTTACAACGGTTTTGTGTTTTTGTGTTGTTTACGGCTTCTTTCTATTTCCTTCGATACTGGCTCTTTGGTTCACTGACAAATTGCGCTTTAAACCGTTTAATACTTTATTTTCTGTAAAAATTTCTCATTTACTTTTACAACGGTTTTGTGTTTTTGTGTTGTTTACGGCTTCTTTCTATTTCCTTCGATACTGGCTCTTTGGTTCACTGACAAATTGCGCTTTAAACCGTTTAATACTTTATTTTCTGTAAAAATTTCTCATTTACTTTTACAACGGTTTTGTGTTTTTGTGTTGTTTACGGCTTCTTTCCTTCGATACTGGCTCTTTGGTTCACTGAAAAATTGCTCTCCAAAACGTTTAATACTTTATATTCTGTAAAAATTTCTCATTTACTTTTACAACGGTTTTGTGTTTTTTTTTGTTGTTTACGGCTTTTTTCTAGTTCCTTCGATACTGGCTCTTTGGTTCACTGACAAATTGCGCTTCAAACCGTTTAATACTTTATATTCCGTACAAATTCTCATTTACTTTTACAACGGCTTTGTGATTTTTTCTTGTTTACGGCTTTTTTTAGTTCCATCGAGACTGGCTCTTTTGTTCACTGGCAAATTGCGCTTCAAACCGTTTAATACTTTATATTCTGTAGAAATTTCTCATTTACTTTTACAACGGTTTTGTGTTTTTCTGTTCTTTACGGCTTCTTTCTAGTTACTTCGATACTGGCTCTTTGGTTCACTGACAAATCGCGATTCAAACAAACCGTTTAATACTTTATTTTCTGTAGAAATTTCTCATTTACTTTGACAACGGTTTTGTATTTTTCTGTTGTTTACGGCTTCTTTCTAGTTCCTCCGATACTGGCTCTTTGGTTCACTGGCAAATCGCGATTCAAAACGTTTAATACTTTATTTTCTGTAAAAATTTGTTAGTTCTTTTACAACGGTTTAGTGTTTTTCTATTGTTTTCGGCTTCTTTCTAGTTCCTCCGATACTGGCTCTTTGGTTCACTGACAACTTGCGATTCAAACCGTTTAATACTTTATTTTCTGTAAAAATTTCTCATTTACTTTTACAACGGTTTTGTTTTTCTGTTGTTTACGGCTTTTTTCTAGTTCCTTTGATACTGGCTCTTTGGTTCACTGACAATTTGCGATCCAAACCGTTTAATATTTTATTTTCTGTAAAAATTTCTTGTTTACTTTTACGACGGTTTTGTGTTTTTTTTTGTTTACGGCTTCTTTCTAGTTCCTTCGATACTGGCTCTTTGGTTCACTAACAAATTGCGATTCAAACCGTTTAATATTTTATTTTCTGTAAAAATTTCTTCGTTTCTTTTACAACGGTTTTGTGTTTTTCTGTTGTTTACGGCTTTTTTCTAGTTCCTTCGATACTGGCTCTTTGGTTCACTGACAAATAGCGATTCAAAACTTTTAATACTTTATTTTCTGTAGAAATTTGTTTACTAATCAAACGGTTTTGTGTTTTTGTGTTGTTTAGGGCTTCTTTCTAGTTCCTTCGATACTGGCTCTTTGGTTCACTGAGAAATTGCGATTCAAACCGTTTAATACTTTATTTTCTGTAAAAATTTCTCATTTACTTTTACAACGGTTTTGTGTTTTTCTGTTGTTTACGGCTTTTTTCTAGTTACTTCGATACTGGCTCTTTGGTTCACTGACAACTTGCGATTCAAACCGTTTAATATTTTATTTTCTGTAAAAATTTCTCATTTACTTTTACGACGGTTTTGTGTTTTTTTGTTGTTTACGGCTTCTTTCTAGTTCCTTCGATACTGGCTCTTTGGTTCATTGACAAATTGCGATTCAAACCGTTTAATATTTTATTTTCTGTAAAAATTTCTCATTTACTTTTACAACGGTTTTGTGTTTTTCTGTTGTTTACGGCTTTTTTCCTTCGATACTGGCTCTTTGGTTCACTGACAAATAGCGATTCAAACCTTTTAATACTTTATTTTCTGTAGAAATTTCTTTACTAATCAAACGGTTTTGTGTTTTTGTGTCGTTTAGGGCTTCTTTCTATTTCCTTCGATACTGGCTCTTTGGTTCACTGAAAAATTGCTCTCCAAAACGTTTAATACTTTATTTTCTGTAAAAATTTCTCATTTACTTTTACAACGGTTTTGTGTTTTTCTGTTGTTTACGGCTTTTTTCTAGTTCCTTCGATACTGGCTCTTTGGTTCACTGACAAATAGCGATTCAAACCTTTTAATACTTTATTTTCTGTAGAAATTTCTTTACTAATCGAACGGTTTTGTGTTTTTTTGTTGTTTACGGCTTCTTTCTAGTTCCTTCGATACTGGGTCTTTGGTTCACCGACAAATTGCGCTTCAAACCTTATTTTCTGTAAAAATTTCTTATTTACTTTTACAACGGTTTTGTGTTTTTATGTTGTTTACGGCTTCTTTCTAGTACCTCCGATACTGGCTCTTTGGTTCATTAACAAATTTCGTTGCAAACGGTTTAATAATTTATTTTCTTTTAAAAATCTCTTATTTACTTTTACAACGGTTTTGTGTTTTTCTCTTGTTTATGGCTTTTTTTTTTACTTCCTTTAAGACTGGTTCTTTTGTTCAATGAGAAATATAGCTCCAAGTCCTTTAATACTTTATTTTCTGTAAAAATTTCTTATTGCAATACAAAAAGTTTAATACTTAATTTTCCGTAAAAATTTCTCGTTTACTTTTACAACTTTTTACGGCTTCTTTCTAGTTCCTCCGATACTGGCTCTTTGGTTCACTGACAAATTGCGATTCAAACCGTTTAATACTTTATGTTCTGTAAAAATTTCGCACTTACTTTTACAACGGTTTTGTATTTGTGTTGTTTACGCCTTTTTCCTAGTTCCATCGATACTGGCTCTTTGGTTCACTGACAAATTGCGCTTCAAACAGTTTAATACGATATTTTCTGTAACAATTTCTCATTTACTTTTACAACGGTTTTGTGTTTTTCTGTTGTTTACGGCTTCTTTCTAGTACTTTCGATACTGGCTCTTTGGTTCAACGACAAATTGCGCTTCAAACCGTTTAATAGTGTATTTTCTGTAAAAATTTCTCATTTACTTTTACAACGGTTTTATTTTTCTTTTGTTTACGGCTTTTTTCTAGTTCCTTCAAAACTAGTTCTTTGGTTCACTGAAAATTGCGCTTCAAAACGTTTAATACTTTATATTCTGTAAAAATTTCTCATTTACTTTCACAACGGTTTTGTGTTTTTCTGTTGTTTACGGCTTCTTTCTAGTTCCTCCGATACTGGTTCTTTGGTTCATTGACAAATTGCGATTCAAACCGTTTAATACTTTATTTTCTGTAAAAATTTCTTACTTTCTTTTACAACGGTTAAGTGTTTTTGTATTGTTTACGGCTTCTTTCTAGTTCCTTCGATACTGGCTCTTTGGTTCACTGACAAGTTGCGATTCAAACCGTTTAATACTTTATTTTCTGTAAAAATTTCTTATTGCAATACAAAAAGTTTAATACTTAATTTTCCGTAAAATTTCGCGTTTACTTTTACAACTTTTTACGGCTTCTTTCTAGTTCCTCCGATACTGGCTCTTTGGTTCACTGACAATTGCGATTCAAACCGTTTAATACTTTATTTCTGTAAAAATTTCGCACTTACTTTTACAACGGTTTGTATTTGTGTTGTTTACGCCCTTTTTCCTAGTTCCATCGATACTGGCTCTTGGTTCACTGACAAATTGCGCTTCAAACAGTTTAATACGATATTTTCTGTAACAATTTCTCATTTACTTTCACAACGGTTTTGTGTTTTTCTGTTGTTTACGGCTTCTTTCTAGTTCCTCCGATACTGGTTCTTTGGTTCATTGACAAATTGCGATTCAAACCGTTTAATACTTTATTTTCTGTAAAAATTTCTCATTTACTTTTACAACGGTTTTGTTTTTCTGTTGTTTACGGCTTTTTTCTAGTTCCTTCAAAACTGGCTCTTTGGTTCACTGAAAATTGCGCTTCAAAACGTTTAATACTTTATATTCTGTAAAATTTCTCATTTACTTTCACAACGGTTTTGTGTTTTTTCTGTTGTTTACGGCTTCTTTCTAGTTCCTCCGATACTGGTTCTTTGGTTCATTGACAAATTGCGATTCAAACCGTTTTAATACTTTATTTTCTGTAAAAATTTCTTACTTTCTTTTACAACGGTTAAGTGTTTTTTTTTGTTTACGGCTTCTTTCTAGTTCCTTCGATACTGGCTCTTTGGTTCACTGACAAATTGCGATTCAAACCGTTTAATACTTTATTTTCTGTAAAAATTTCTTAGTTTCTTTTACAACGGTTTTGTGTTTTTATGTTGTTTACGGCTTCTTTCTAGTTCCTTCGATACTGGCTCTTTGGTTCACTGACAAATTGCGATTCAAACCGTTTAATACTTTATTTTCTGTAAAAATTTCTTAGTTTCTTTTACAACGGTTTTGTGTTTTTATGTTGTTTACGGCTTCTTTCTAGTTCCTTCGATACTGGCTCTTTGGTTCACTGACAAATTGCGATTCAAAACGTTTAATACTTTATATTCTGTAAAAATTTCTCATTTACTTTCACAACGGTTTTGTGTTTTTCTGTTGTTTACGGCTTCTTTCTAGTTACTTCGATACTGGCTCTTTGGTTCACTGACAAATCGCGATTCAAACCGTTTAATACTTTATTTTCTGTAGAAATTTCTCATTTACTTTGACAACGGTTTTGTATTTTTCTGTTGTTTACGGCTTCTTTCTAGTTCCTCCGATACTGGCTCTTTGGTTCACTGACAAATAGCGATTCAAACCTTTTAATACTTTATTTTCTGTAGAAATTTCTTTACTACTCGAGCGGTTTTGTGTTTTTTTTGTTGTTTACGGCTTCTTTCTAGTTCCTTCGATACTGGGTCTTTGGTTCACTGACAAATCGCGATTCAAACCTTTTAATACTTTATTTTCTGTAAAATTTCTTATTTACTTTTACAACGGTTTTGTGTTTTTATGTTGTTTACGGCTTCTTTCTAGTACCCATCCGATACTGGCTCTTTGTTCATTAACAAATTTCGTTGCAAACGGTTTAATAATTTTTTTCTTTTAAAAATCTCTTATTTACTTTTACAACGGTTTTGTGTTTTTCTCTTGTTTATGGCTTTTTTTTTTTACTTCCTTTAAGACTGGTTCTTTTGTTCAATGAGAAATATAGCTCCAAGTCCTTTAATACTTTATTTTCTGTAAAAATTTCTTATTGCAATACAAAAGTTTAATACTTAATTTTCCGTAAAAATTTCTAGTTTACTTTTACAACTTTTTACGGCTTCTTTCTCGTTCCTCCTCCTCCGATACTGGCTCTTTGGTTCACTGACAAATTGCGATTCAAACCGTTTAATACTTTATGTTCTGTAAAAATTTCGCACTTACTTTTACAACGGTTTTGTATTTGTGTTGTTTACGCCTTTTCCTAGTTCCATCGATACTGGCTCTTTGGTTCACTGACAAATTGCGCTTCAAACAGTTTGATACGATATTTTCTGTAACAATTTCTCATTTACTTTTACAACGGTTTTGTGTTTTTCTGTTGTTTACGGCTTCTTTCTAGTACTTTCAATACTGGCTCTTTGGTTCAACGACAAATTGCGCTTCAAACCGTTTAATAGTGTATTTTCTGTAAAAATTTCTCATTTACTTTTACAACGGTTTTGTTTTTCTGTTGTTTACGGCTTTTTTCTAGTTCCTTCAAAACTGGCTCTTTGGTTCACTGAAAATTGCGCTTCAAAACGTTTAATACTTTATATTCTGTAAAAATTTCTCATTTACTTTCACAACGGTTTTGTGTTTTTCTGTTGTTTACGGCTTCTTTCTAGTTCCTCCGATACTGGTTCTTTGGTTCATTGACAAATTGCGATTCAAACCGTTTAATACTTTATTTTCTGTAAAAATTTCTTAGTTTCTTTTACAACGGTTTTGTGTTTTTTTTTTGTTTACGGCTTCTTTCTAGTTCCTTCGATACTGGCTCTTTGGTTCACTGACAAATTGCGGTTTAAACCGTTTAACACTTTATTTTCTGTAAAAATTTCTTAGTTTCTTTTACAACGGTTTTGTGTTTTTATGTTGTTTACGGCTTCTTTCTAGTTCCTTCGATACTGGCTCTTTGGTTCACTGACAAATTGCGATTCAAACCGTTTAATACTTTATTTTCTGTAAAAATTTCTTCGTTTCTTTTACAACGGTTTTGTGTTTTTTTGTTGATTACGGCGTCTTTCTAGTTCCTTCGATACTGGTTCTTTGGTTCACTGACAACTTGCGATTCAAACCGTTTAATATTTTATTTTCTGTAAAAATTTCTTCGTTTCTTTTACAACGGTTTTGTGTTTTTTTGTTGTTTACGGCTTCTTTCTAGTTCCTTCGATACTGGCTCTTTGGTTCACTGACAAATTGCGATTCAAAACGTTTAATACTTTATATTCTGTAAAAATTTCTCATTTACTTTCACAACGGTTTTGTGTTTTTCTGTTGTTTACGGCTTCTTTCTAGTTACTTCGATACTGGCTCTTTGGTTCACTGACAAATCGCGATTCAAACCGTTTAATACATACTTTATTTTCTGTAGAAATTTCTCATTTACTTTGACAACGGTTTTGTATTTTTCTGTTGTTTACGGCTTCTTTCTAGTTCCTTCGATACTGGCTCTTTGGTTCACTGACAAATCGCGATTCAAAACGTTTAATACTTTATTTTCTGTAAAAATTTGTTAGTTTCTTTTACAACGGTTTAGTGTTTTTCTATTGTTTTCGGCTTCTTTCTAGTTCCTCCGATACTGGCTCTTTGGTTCACTGATAACTTGCGATTCAAACCGTTTAATACTTTATTTTCTGTAAAAATTTCTCATTTACTTTTACAACGGTTTTGTTTTTCTGTTGTTTACGGCTTCTTTCTAGTTCCTTCGATACTGGCTCTTTGGTTCACTGACAAATTCCGATTCAAACCGTTTAATATTTTATTTTCTGTAAAAATTTCTTCGTTTCTTTTACAACGGTTTTGTGTTTTTCTGTTGTTTACGGCTTTTTTCTAGTTCCTTCGATACTGGCTCTTTGGTTCACTGACAAATAGCGATTCAAAACTTTTAATACTTTATTTTCTGTAGAAATTTGTTTACTAATCAAACGGTTTTGTGTTTTTTTGTTGTTTAGGGCTTCTTTCTAGTTCCTTCGATACTGGCTCTTTGGTTCACTGAGAAATTGCGATTCAAACCGTTTAATACTTTATTTTCTGTAAAAATTTCTCATTTACTTTTACAACGGTTTTGTTTTTCTGTTGTTTACGGCTTTTTTCTAGTTCCTTCGATACTGGCTCTTTGGTTCACTGACAAATAGCGATTCAAACCTTTTAATGCTTTATTTTCTGTAGAAATTTCTTTACTAATCGAACGGTTTTGTGTTTTTTTGTTGTTTACGGCTTCTTTCTAGTTCCTTCGATACTGGCTCTTTGGTTCACTGACAAATTGCGATTCAAACCGTTTAATATTTTATTTTCTGTAAAAATTTCTCATTTACTTTTACAACGGTTTTGTGTTTTTTTGTTGTTTACGGCTTCTTTCTAGTTCCTTCGATACTGGCTCTTTGGTTCACTGACAAATTGCGATTCAAAACGTTTAATACTTTATATTCTGTAAAAATTTCTCATTTACTTTCACAACGGTTTTGTGTTTTTCTGTTGTTTACGGCTTCTTTCTAGTTACTTCGATACTGGCTCTTTGGTTCACTGACAAATCGCGATTCAAACCGTTTAATACTTTATTTTCTGTAGAAATTTCTCATTTACTTTGACAACGGTTTTGTATTTTTCTGTTGTTTACGGCTTTTTTCTAGTTCCTTCGATACTGGCTCTTTGGTTCACTGACAAATCGCGATTCAAAACGTTTAATACTTTATTTTCTGTAAAAATTTGTTAGTTTCTTTTACAACGGTTTAGTGTTTTTCTATTGTTTTCGGCTTCTTTCTAGTTCCTCCGATACTGGCTCTTTGGTTCACTGATAACTTGTGATTCAAACCGTTTAAACTTTATTTTTTTCTGTAAAAATTTCTCATTTACTTTTACAACGGTTTTGTTTTTCTGTTGTTTACGGCTTCTTTCTAGTTCCTTCGATACTGGCTCTTTGGTTCACTGACAAATTCCGATTCAAACCGTTTAATATTTTATTTTCTGTAAAAATTTCTCATTTACTTTTACAACGGTTTTGTGTTTTTCTGTTGTTTACGGCTTTTTTCTAGTTCCTTCGATACTGGCTCTTTGGTTCACTGACAAATAGCGATTCAAAACTTTTAATACTTTATTTTCTGTAGAAATTTGTTTACTAATCAAACGGTTTTGTGTTTTTTTGTTGTTTAGGGCTTCTTTCTAGTTCCTTCGATACTGGCTCTTTGGTTCACTGAGAAATTGCGATTCAAACCGTTTAATACTTTATTTTCTGTAAAAATTTCTCATTTACTTTACAACGGTTTTGTTTTTCTGTTGTTTACGGGCTTTTTCTAGTTCCTTCGATACTGGCTCTTTGGTTCACTGACAAATAGCGATTCAACCTTTTAATGCTTTATTTTCTGTAGAAATTTCTTTACTAATCGAAACGGTTTTGTGTTTTTTTGTTGTTTACGGTTTCTTCTAGTTCCTTTCGATACTGGCTCTTTGGTTCACTGACAAATTGCGATTCAAACCGTTTAATATTTTATTTTCTGTAAAAATTTCTCATTTACTTTTACAACGGTTTTGTGTTTTTTTGTTGTTTACGGCTTCTTTCTAGTTCCTTCGATACTGGCTCTTTGGTTCACTGAATAATTGCGATTCAAACCGTTTAATATTTTATTTTCTGTAAAAAATTCTTCGCTTCTTTTACAACGGTTTTGTGTTTTTGTGTTGTTTACGGCTTTTTTCTAGTTCCATCGATACTGGCTCTTTGGTTCACTGATAAATAGCGATTCAAACATTTTAATACTTTATTTTCTATAAAAATTTCTTTAATCATCAAACAGTTATGTGTTTTTTTGTTGTTTACGGCTTCTTTCAAGTTCCTTCGATACTGGGTCTTTGGTTCACCGACAAATTGCGCTTCAAACCGTTTAATACTTTATTTTCTGTAAAAATTTCTTATTTACTTTTACAACGGTTTTGTGTTTTTATGTTGTTTACGGCTTCTTTCTAGTACCTCCGATACTGGCTCTTTGGTTCATTAACAAATTTCATTGCAAACGGTTTAATAATTTATTTTCTTTTAAAAATCTCTTATTTACTTTTACAACGGTTTTGTGTTTTTCTCTTGTTTATGGCTTTTTTTTTTACTTCCATTAAGACTGGTTCTTTTGTTCAATGAGAAATATAGCTCCAAGTCCTTTAATACTTTATTTTCTGTAAAAATTTCTTATTGCAATACAAAAAGTTTAATACTTAATTTTCCGTAAAAATTTCTCGTTTACTTTTACAACTTTTTACGGCTTCTTTCTAGTTCCTCCGATACTGGCTCTTTGGTTCACTGACAAATTGCGATTCAAACCGTTTAATACTTTATGTTCTGTAAAAATTTCGCACTTACTTTTACAAACGGTTTTGTATATGTGTTGTTTACGTTTTTTCCTAGTTCCATCGATACTGGCTCTTTGGGTTCACTGACAAATTGCGCTTCAAACAGTTTAATACGATATTTTCTGTAACAAGTTCTCATTTACTTTTACAACGGTTTTGTGTTTTTCTGTTGTTTACGGCTTCTTTCTAGTTCTTTCGATACTGGCTCTTTGGTTCAACGACAAATTGCGCTTCAAACCGTTAATAGTGTTTTTCTGTAAAAATTTCTCATTTACTTTTACAACGGTTTTGTTTTTTCTGTGTTTACGGCTTTTTTCTAGTTCCTTCAAAACTGGCTCTTTGGTTCACTGAAAATTGCGCTTCAAAACGTTTAATACTTTATATTCTGTAAAAATTTCTCATTTACTTTCACATTTACTTTCACAAGGTTTTGTGTTTTTCTGTTGTTTACGGCTTCTTTCTAGTTCCTCCGATACTGGTTCTTTGGTTCATTGACAAATTGCGATTCAAACCGTTTAATACTTTATTTTCTGTAAAATTTCTTACTTTCTTTTACAAACGGTTAAGTGTTTTTTGTATTGTTTACGGCTTCTTTCTAGTTCCTTCGATACTGGCTCTTTGGTTCACTGACAAATTGCGATTCAAACCGTTTAATACTTTATTTTCTGTAAAAATTTCTTCGTTTCTTTTACAACGGTAGGTTTGTGTTTTTTTGTTGTTTACGCGGCTTCTTTCTAGTTCCTTCGATACTGGCTCTTTGGTTCACTGACAAATTGCGATTCAAAACGTTTAATACTTTATATTCTGTAAAATTTCTTATTTACTTTCACAACGGTTTTGTGTTTTTTCTGTTGTTTACGGCTTCTTTCTAGTTACTTCGATACTGGCTCTTTGGTTCACTGACAAATCGCGATTCAAACCGTTTAATACTTTATTTTCTGTAGAAATTTCTCATTTACTTTGACAACGGTTTTGTATTTTTTCTGTTGTTTACGGCTTCTTTCTAGTTCCTTCGATACTGGCTCTTTGGTTCACTGACAAATCGCGATTCAAAAACGTTTAATACTTTATTTTCTGTAAAAATTGTTAGTTTCTTTTACAACGGTTTAGTGTTTTTCTATTTTTTGTTTTTTCGCTTCTTTCTAGTTCCTCCGATACTGGCTCTTTGGTTCACTGACAACTTGCGATTCAAACCGTTTAATACTTTATTTTCTGTAAAAATTTCTCATTTACTTTTACAACGGTTTTGTTTTTCTGTTGTTTACGGCTTCTTCTAGTTCCTTCGATACTGGTTCTTTGGTTCACTGACAACTTGCGATTCAAACCGTTTAATATTTTATTTTCTGTAAAAATTTCTTCGTTTCTTTTACAACGGTTTTGTGTTTTTTGTTGTTTACGGCTTCTTTCTAGTTCCTTCGATACTGGCTCTTTGGTTCACACTGACAAATTGCGATTCAAAACGTTTAATACTTTATATTCTGTAAAAATTTCTCATTACTACTTCACAACGGTTTTGTGTTTTTCTGTTGTTTACGGCTTCTTTCTAGTTACTTCGATATGGCTCTCTTTGTTCACTGACAAATCGCGATTCAAACCGTTTAATAATACTTATTTTCTGTAGAAATTTCTCATTTACTTTGACAACGGTTTTGTATTTTTCTGTTGTTTACGGCTTCTTTCTAGTTCCTTCGATACTGGCTCTTTGGTTCACTGACAAATCGCGATTCAAAACGTTTAATACTTTATTTTCTGTAAAAATTTGTTAGTTTCTTTTACAGCGGTTTAGTGTTTTTCTATTGTTTTCGGCTTCTTTCTAGTTCCTCCGATACTGGCTCTTTGGTTCACTGATAACTTGCGATTCAAACCGTTTAATACTTTATTTTCTGTACAAATTTCTCATTTACTTTTACAACGGTTTTGTTTTTCTGTTGTTTACGGCTTCTTTCTAGTTCCTTCGATACTGGCTCTTTGGGTTCACTGACAAATAGCGATTCAAACCTTTTAATGCTTTATTTCTGTAGAAATTTCTTTACTAATCGAACGGTTTTGTGTTTTTTGTTGTTGTTTACGGTCTTCTGTTCTCTAGTTCCTTCGATACTGGCTCTTTGGTTCACTGACAAATTGCGATTCAAACCGTTTAATATTTTATTTTCTGTAAAAATTTCTCATTTACTTTTACAACGGTTTTGTGTTTTTTTTGTTGTTTACGGCTTCTTCTAGTTCCTTTCGATACTGGCTCTTTGGTTCACTGAATAATTGCGATTCAAACCGTTTAATATTTATTTTCTGTAAAAAATCTTCGCTTCTTTTACAACGGTTTTGTGTTTTTCTGTTGTTTACGGCTTTTTTCTAGTTCCTTCGATACTGGCTCTTTGGTTCACTGATAAATAGCGATTCAAACATTTTAATACTTTATTTTCTATAAAAATTTCTTTACTCATCAACAGTTATGTGTTTTTTTTGTTGTTTCGGCTTCTTCTTTCAAGTTCCTTCGATACTGGGTCTTTGGTTCACCGACAAATTGCGCTTAAAAACCGTTTAATACTTTATTTTCTGTAAAAATTTCTTATTTACTTTTACAACGGTTTGTGTTTTTATGTTGTTTACGGCTTCTTTCTAGACCTACCTCCGATACTGGCTCTTTGGTTCATTAACAAATTTCATTGCAAACGGTTTAATAATTTATTTTCTTTTAAAAATCTCTTATTTACTTTTACAACGGTTTTGTGTTTTTCCTCTTGTTTATGGCTTTTTTTTTTTTACTTCCTTTAAGACTGGTTCTTTTGTTCAATGAGAAATATAGCTCCAAATCCTTTAATACTTTATTTTCTGTAAAAATTTCTTATTGCAATACAAAAAGTTTAATACTTAATTTTCCGTAAAAATTTTTCGTTTACTTTTACAACTTTTTACGGCTTCTTTCTAGTTCCTCCGATACTGGCTCTTTGGTTCACTGACAAATTGCGATTCAAACCGTTTAATACTTTATGTTCTGTAAAAATTTCGCACTTACTTTTACAACGGTTTTGTATATGTGTTGTTTACGCCTTTTTCCTAGTTCCATCGATACTGGCTCTTTGGTTCACTGACAAATTGCGCTTCAAACAGTTTAATACGATATTTTCTGTAACAAGTTCTCATTTACTTTTACAACGGTTTTGTGTTTTTTCTGTTGTTTACGGCTTCTTTCTAGTTCTTTTCGATACTGGCTCTTTGGTTCAACGACAAATTGCGCTTCAAACCGTTTATAGTGTTTTTTCTGTAAAAATTTCTCATTTACTTTTACAACGGTTTTGTTTTTCTGTTGTTTACGGCTTTTTTCTAGTTCCTTCAAAACTGGCTCTTTGGTTCACTGAAAATTGCGCTTCAAAACGTTTAATACTTTATATTCTGTAAAAATTTCTCATTTACTTTCACAACGGTTTGTTGTTTTTTCTGTTGTTTACGGGCTTCTTTCTTAGTTCCTCCGATACTGGTTCTTTGTTCATTGACAAATTGCGATTCAAACCGTTTAATACTTTATTTTCTGTAAAAATTTCTTACTTTCTTTTACAACGGTTAAGTGTTTTTGTATTGTTTTCGGCTTCTTTCTAGTTCCTTCGATACTGGCTCTTTGGTTCACTGACAAATTGCGATTCAAACCGTTTAATACTTTATTTTCTGTAAAAATTTCTTAGTTTCTTTTACAACGGTTTTGTTCTTTTATGTTGTTTACGGCTTCTTTCTAGTTCCTTCGATACTGGCTCTTTGGTTCACTGACAAGTTGCGATTCAAACCGTTTAATACTTTATTTTCTGTAAAAATTTCTTAGTTTCTTTTACAGAAAATAACCTATCAAACCGTTTGCAACGCAATTTGTCAGTGAACCAAAGAGCCAGTATCGAAGGATCTAGAAAAACACTTAACCGTTGTAAAAGAAACTATGAAATTTTTAAAGAAAATAAAGTATTAAACGGTTTGGATAGCAATTTGTCAGTGAACCAAAGAGCCAATATCGCTTGAGCTAGAAAGAAGCCGTAAAAAGTTGTATAAGTAAACGAGAAAGTTAAGTATTAAACGGTTTGAATTGCAATAAGAAATTTTTACAGAAAATAAAGTATTAAAGGACTTGGAGCGATATTTCTCATTGAACAAAGGAACCAGTCTTAAAGGAAGTAAAAAAAAGCCGTAAACAAGAGAAAAACACAAAACCGTTGTAAAAGTAAATAAGAAATTTTTACAGAAAATAAATTATTAAACCGTTTGCAACGCAATTTGTTAATGAACGAAAGAGCCAATATCGGAGGAACTAGAAAGAAGCCGTAAACAACAGAAAAACACAAAACCGTTTTAAAAGTAATTGAGAAATTTTTACAGAAAATAAAGTATTAAACGGTTTGAATCGCAATTTGTCAGTGAACCAAAGAGCCAGTATCGGTGGAAGTAGAAAGAAGCCGAAAACAACATAAAAACACAGAACCGTTGTAAAAGAAACGAAGAAATTTTTACAGAAAATAAATTATTAAACCGTTTGCAACGCAATTTGTCAAGAGCCAGAATCAGAGGAACTAGAAAGAAGCCGTAAAAAACATAAAAAGAAAACCGTTGTAAAAGTAAATGAGAAATTTTTACAGAAAACAAAGTATTACGTTTTGAAGCGCAATTTGTCAGTGAACCAATCGAAATAAAAAGAAAAAAGCCGTAAACAACAGAAAAACTAAACCGTTGTAAAAGTAAATGAGAAATTTTTACAGAAAATAAAGTATTAAACGGTTTGAATCGCAATTTTTACAGTATCGAAGGAACAAGAAAAAAGCCGTAAACAACAGAAAATCAAGACTGTTGTAAAAGTAAATAAGAAATTTTTACAGAAGATAACGTATTAAACGGTATGAAGCGGAATTTGTCAGTGAACCAAAGAGCCAGTATCGGAGGAACTAGAAAGAAGCCGTAAACAACAGAAAGCAAATACCTTTGTAAAAGTAAGTGCGAAAGTTTTACAAAAAATAAAGTATTAAACGGTTTGAAGCGCAATTTGTCAGTGAACCAAAGAGCCAGTATCGCTGGAACTAGAAAGCCGTAAAAAGTTGTAAAAGTAAAAGAGAAATTTTTACGGAAAATTAAGTATTAAACGGTTTGAATTGCAATAATAAATTTTTACAGAAAATAACCTATCAAACCGTTTGCAACGCAATTTGTCAGTGAACCAAAGAGCCAGTATCGAAGGATCTAGAAAAAAGCCGTAAACAACAGAAAATAAATACCTTTGTAAAAGTAAATGCGAAATCTTTACAGAAAATAAAGTATTAAACGGTTTGAAGCGCAATTTGTTAGTGAAATAAGAAATTTTTACAGAAAATAAATTATTAAACCGTTTGCAACGCAATTTGTTAATGAACCAAAGAGCCAGTATCGAAGGAACTAGAAAGAAGCCGTAAACAACAGAAAAACACAAAACCGTTTTAAAATTAATTGAGAAATTTTTACAGAAAATAAATTATTAAACGGTTTGAATGGCAATTTGTCAGTGAACCAAAGAGCCAGTATCGCTGGAACTAGAAAGAAGCCGTAAAAAGTTGTAAAAGTAAACGAGAAATTTTTACGGAAAATTAAGTAATAAACGGTTTGAATTGCAATAAGAAATTTTTACAGAAAATAAAGTATTAAAGGACTTGGAGCGATATTTCTCATTGAGCAAAAGAACCAGTCTTAAAAGAAGTAAAAAAAAGCCGTAAACAAGAGAAAAACACAAAACCGTTGTAAAAGTAAATAAGAAATTTTTACAGAAAATAAATTATTAAACCGTTTGCAACGCAATTTGTTAATGCACCAAAGAGCCAGTATCGGAGGAACTAGAAAGAAGCCGTAAACAACAGAAAAAAAACAAAACCGTTTTAAAAGTAATTGAGAAATTTTTACAGAAAACAAAGTATTAAACGGTTTGAAGCGCAATTTGTCAGTGAACCAAAGAGCCAGTATCGACGGAACAAGAAAAAAGCCGTAAACAACAGAAAAACTAAACCGTTGTAAAAGTAAATGAGAAATTTTTACAGAAAATAAAGTATTAAACGATTTGAATCGCAATTTGTCAGTGAACCAAAGAGCCAGTATCGGAGGAACGAGAAAGAAGCCGAAAATAACAGAAAAACACAAAACCGTTGTAAAAGAAACGAAGAAATTTTTACAGAAAATAAATTATTAAACCGTTTGCAACGCAATTTGTCAGTGAACCAAAGAGCCAGTATCGGAGGAACTAGAAAGAAGCCGTAAACAACATAAAAAGAAAACCGTTGTAAAAGTAAATGAGAAATTTTTACAGAAAATAAAGTGTTAAACGTTTTGAAGCGCAATTTGCCAGTGAACCAACGAGCCAGTATCGAAGGATCAAGAAAAAAGCCGTAAACAACAGAAAATCAAGACTGTTGTAAAAGTAAATAAGAAATTTTTACAGAAGATAACGTATTAAACGGTATGAAGCGGAATTTGTCAGTGAAGCAAAGAGCAAGTATCGCTGAAACTAGAAAGAAGCCGTAAAAAGTTGTAAAAGTAAACGAGAAATTTTTACGGAAAATTAAGTAATAAACGGTTTGAATTGCAATGAGAAATTTTTACAGAAAATAAAGTATTAAAGGACTTGGAGTGATATTTCTCATTGAACAAAAGAACTAGTCTTAAAAGAAGTAAAAAAAAGCCGTAAACAAGAGAAAAACACAAAACCGTTGTAAGAGTAAATAAGAAATTTTTACAGAAAATAAATTATTAAACCGTTTGCAACGCAATTTGTTAATGAACCAAAGAGCCAGTATCGGAGGAACTAGAAAGAAGCCGAAAACAACATAAAAACACAAAACCGTTGTAAAAGAAACGAAGAAATTTTTACAGAAAATAAGAATATTAAACCGTTTGCAACGCAATTTGTCAGTGAACCAAAGAGCCAGTATCGAAGGAACAAGAAAAAAGCCGTAAACAACAGAAAATCAAGACTGTTGTAAAAGTAAATAAGAAATTTTTACAGAAGATAACGTATTAAACGTTAAATAAAGCATTAAACGGTTTGAATCGCAAGTTGTCAGTGAACCAAAGAGCCAGTATCGAAGGAACTAGAAAGACGCCGTAAACAACAAAAAAACACAAAACCGTTGTAAAAGAAACGAAGAAATTTTTACAGAAAATAAAGTATTAAACGGTTTGAATCGCAATTTGTCAGTGAACCAAAGAGCCAGTATCGAAGGAACTAGAAAGAAGCCGTAAACAACATAAAAACACAAAACCGTTGTAAAAGAAACTAAGAAATTTTTACAGAAAATAAAGTATTAATCGGTTTGAATCGCAATTTGTCAGTGAACCAAAGAGCCAGTATCGAAGGAACTAGAAAGAAGCCGTAAACAACATAAAAACACAAAACCGTTGTAAAAGAAACTAAGAAATTTTTACAGAAGATAACGTATTAAACGGTTTGAATCGCAATTTGTCAGTGAACCAAAGAGCCAGTATCGAAGGAACTAGAAAGAAGCCGTAAACAACATAAAAACACAAAACCGTTGTAAAAGAAACTAAGAAATTTTTACAGAAAATAAAGTATTAAACGGTTTGAATCGCAATTTGTCAGTGAACCAAAGAGCCAGTATCGATGGAACTAGAAAGAAGCCGTAAACAACAAAAAAACACAAAACCGTTGTAAAAGAAACGAAGAAATTTTTACAGAAAATAAAGTATTAAACGGTTTGAATCGCAATTTGTCAGTGAACCAAAGAGCCAGTATCGAAGGAACTAGAAAGAAGCCGTAAACAACATAAAAACACAAAACCGTTGTAAAAGAAACTAAGAAATTTTTACAGAAAATAAAGTATTAAACGGTTTGAATCGCAATTTGTCAGTGAACCAAAGAGCCAGTATCGAAGGAACTAGAAAGAAGCCGTAAACAACATAAAAACACAAAACCGTTGTAAAAGAAACTAAGAAATTTTTACAGAAGATAACGTATTAAACGGTTTTAATCGCAATTTGTCAGTGAACCAAAGAGCCAGTATCGAAGGAACTAGAAAGAAGCCGTAAACAATACAAAAACACTTAACCGTTGTAAAAGAAAGTAAGAAATTTTTACAGAAAATAAAGTATTAAACGGTTTGAAGCGCAATTTGTCAGTGAACCAAAGAGCCAGTATCGAAGGAACTAGAAAAAGGCCGTAAACAACAGAAAAACAAAACAGTTGTAAAAGTAAATGAGAAATTTTTACAGAAAATAAAGTATTAAACGGTTTGAAGCGCAATTTGTCAGTGAACCAAAGAGCCAGTATCGAAGGAACTAGAAAAAGGCCGTAAACAACAGAAAAACAAAACAGTTGTAAAAGTAAATGAGAAATTTTTACAGAAAATAAAGTATTAAACGGTTTGAAGCGCAATTTGTCAGTGAACCAAAGAGCCAGTATCGAAGGAACTAGAAAAGGCCGTAACAACAGAAAAACAAAACAGTTGTAAAGTAAATGAGAAATTTTTACAGAAAATAAAGTATTAAACGGTTTGAATCGGAATTTGTCAGTGAACCAAAGAGCCAGTATCGAAGGAACTAGAAAAAGGCCGTAAACAACAGAAAAACAAAACAGTTGTAAAAGTAAATGAGAAATTTTTTACAGATAAAGTATTAAACGGTTTGAATCGGAATTTGTCAGTGAACAAAAGAGCCAGTATCGAAGGAACTAGAAAAAGGCCGTAAACAACAGAAAAACAAAACAGTTGTAAAAGTAATGAGAAATTTTACAGAAAATAAAGTATTAAACGGTTTGAATCGGAATTTGTCAGTGAACCAAAGAGCCAGTATCGAAGGAACTAGAAAAAGGCCGTAAACAACAAAAACAACAGTTGTAAAAGTAAATGAGAAATTTTTACAGAAAATAAAGTATTAAACGGTTTGAATCGGAATTTGTCAGTGAACCAAAGAGCCAGTATCGAAGGAACTAGAAAAAGGCCGTAAACAACAGAAAAACAAAACAGTTGTAAAAGTAAATGAGAAATTTTTACAGAAAATAAAGTATTAAACGGTTTGAATCGGAATTTGTCAGTGAACCAAAGAGCCAGTATCGAAGGAACTAGAAAAAGGCCGTAAACAACAGAAAAACAAAACAGTTGTAAAAGTAAATGAGAAATTTTTACAGAAGATAAAGTATTAAACGGTTTGAATCGGAATTTGTCAGTGAACCAAAGAGCCAGTATCGAAGGAACTAGAAAAAGGCCGTAAACAACAGAAAAAACAAACAGTTGTAAAAGTAAATGAGAAATTTTTTACAGAAAATAAAGTATTAAACGGTTTGAATCGAATTTGTCAGTGAACCAAAGAGCCAGTATCGAAGAACTAGAAAAAGGCCGTAAACAACAGAAAACAAAAACAGTTGTAAAAGTAAATGAGAAATTTTTACAGAAAATAAAGTATTAAACGGTTTGAATCGAATTTGTCAGTGAACCAAGAGCCAGTATCGAAGGAACTAGAAAAAGGCCGTAAACAACAGAAAAACAAAACGTTGTAAAAGTAAATGAGAAATTTTTACAGAAAATAAAATATTAAACGGTTTGAATCGGAATTTGTCAGTGAACCAAAGAGCCAGTATCGAAGGAACTAGAAAAAGGCCGTAAACAACAGAAAAACAAAACAGTTGTAAAAGTAAATGAGAAATTTTTACAGAAAATAAAGTATTAAACGGTTTGAATCGGAATTTGTCAGTGAACCAAAGAGCCAGTATCGAAGGAACTAGAAAAAGGCCGTAAACAACAGAAAAACAAAACAGTTGTAAAAGTAAATGAGAAATTTTTACAGAAAATAAAATATTAAACGGTTTGAATCGGAATTTGTCAGTGAACCAAAGAGCCAGTATCGAAGGAACTAGAAAAAGGCCGTAAACAACAGAAAAACAAAACAGTTGTAAAAGTAAATGAGAAATTTTTACAGAAAATAAAGTATTAAACGGTTTGAATCGGAATTTGTCAGTGAACCAAAGAGCCAGTATCGAAGGAACTAGAAAAGGCCGTAAACAACAGAAAAACAAAACAGTTGTAAAAGTAAATGAGAAATTTTTACAGAAATAAAGTATTAAACGGTTTGAATCGGAATTTGTCAGTGAACCAAAGAGCCAGTATCGAAGGAACTAGAAAAAGGCCGTAACAACAGAAAAACAAAACAGTTGTAAAAGTAAATGAGAAATTTTTACAGAAAAAAGTATTAAACGGTTTGAAGCGCAATTTGTCATGAACCAAAGAGCCAGTATCGAAGGAACTAGAAAAAGGCCGTAAACAACAGAAAAACAAAACAGTTGTAAAAGTAAATGAGAAATTTTTACAGAAAATAAAGTATTAAACCGGTTTGAAGCGCAATTTGTCAGTGAACCAAAGAGCCAGTATCGAAGGAACTAGAAAAAGGCGTAAACAACAGAAAACAAAACAGTTGTAAAAGTAAATGAGAAATTTTTACAGAAAATAAAGTATTAAACGTTTGAAGCGCAATTTGTCAGTGAACCAAAGAGCCAGTATCGAAGGAACTAGAAAAGGCCGTAAACAACAGAAAAACAAACAGTTGTAAAAGTAAATGAGAAATTTTTACGGAAAATAAAGTAGTAAAGGGTTTGAATTGCAATTTGTTAGTGAAGCCAGTATCGGAGGAACTAGAAAGAAGCCATAAACAACATAAAAACACAAAACCGTTTGATGAGTAAAGAAATTTTTATAGAAAATAAAGTATTAAAAGGTTTGAATCGCTATTTGTCAGTGAACCAAAGAGCCAATATTGAAGGAACTAGAAAAAAGCCGTAAACAACAGAAAAACAAAACCGTTGTAAAAGTAAATGAGAAATTTTTACAGAAAATAAAGTATTAAACGGTTTGAATCGCAATTTGTCAGTGAACCAAAGAGCCAGTATCGGAGGAACTAGAAAGAAGCCGAAAACAACAGAAAAACACAAAACCGTTGTAAAAGAAACTAAGACATTTTTACAGAAAATAAAGTATTAATCGGTTTGAAGCGCAATTTGTCGGTGAACCAAAGATCAAGAATCGAAGGAAGTAAAAAAAAGGGGCAAACCACAGAAAAACACAAAACCGTTGTAGAAGTAAACGAGAAATTTTTACAGAATATAAAGTATTAAACGTTTTGAAGCGCAATTTGTCAGTGAACCAAAGAGCCAGTATCGAAGGAACTAGAAAGAAGCCATAAACACAAAACCGTTTGATGAGTAAAGAAATTTTTATAGAAAATAAAGTATTAAAAGGTTTGAATCGCTATTTGTCAGTGAACCAAAGAGCCAGTATCGAAGGAACTAGAAAAAAGCCGTAAACAACAGAAAAACAAAACCGTTGTAAAAGTAAATGAGAACTTGTTACAGAAAATAAAGTATTAAACGGTTTGAAGCGCAATTTGTCGGTGAACCAGAGACCCAGTATCGAAGGAACTAGAAAAAAATGCGTAAAAATACAAAACCGTTGTAAAAGTAAACGAGAAATTTTTACGGAAAATAAAGTATTAGAGGGTTTGAATTGCAATTTGTTAGTGAACCAAAGAGCTTGTATCGAAGGAACTAGAAAGAAGCCGTAAACAACACAAAAACACAAAACCGTTTGATGACCAAAGAAATTTTTATAGAAAATAAAGTATTAAAAGGTTTAAATCGCTATTTGTCAGTGAACCAAACATAACCGTTGAACGCAAAAAAACCGTTCAACGCAAAAAAACACGATCAGTGAACCAAAGAGCCAGTATCGAAGGAACTAGAAAAAAGCCGTAAACAACAGAAAAACAAAACCGTTGTAAAAGTAAATGAGAAATTTTTACAGAAAATAAAGTATTAAACGGTTTGAAGCGAACCAAAGAGCCAGTATCGAAGAACTAGAAAGAAGCCGTAAACAACACAAATACAAAACTGTTGTAAAAGTAAATAAGAAATTTTTACAGAAAATAAAGTATTAAAGGACTTGGAGCGATATTTCTCATTGAACAAAAGAGCCAGTATCGAAGGAACTATAAAAAAGACGGAAACAACAGAAAAACAAAACCGTTGTAAAAGTAAATAAGAAATCTTTTCAGAAAATAAAGTATTAAACGGTTTGTAGCGATATTTATCAATGAACAAAAGAGCCAGTATCGAAGGAACTATAAAAAAGCCGTAAACAACAGAAAATCAAGACTGTTGTAAACGTAAATAAGAAATTTTTACAGAAGATAACGTATTAAACGGTTTGAAGCGGAATTTGTCAGTGAACCAAAGAGCCAGTATCGAAGGAACTACAAAAAAGACGGAAACAACAGAAATAAACCAAACCGTTGTAAAAGTAGATAAGAATTTTTACGGAAAATAAAGTAGTAAAAGGTTTGAAGCGCTGGTCAGTGAACCAAAGAGCCAGTATCGAAGGAACTAGGAAAAAGCCGTAAACAACACAAAAACAAAACCTATTTCTTTATTACCCACTAGGGGCCATATAGAGGGGACATTACAAACATTGGGGGACATGGAACATCACAATTACATAGATATGAGTAAAATGAATTTTGAAAATGATATATGAAAGCGGTGCCACTTACCTGTCCTTTTGTTTTCACTGTCACCTGAATGTTCATTCCCAATACGAAGACCATCCATATCCACTCTTACTCCGAAATACTCCTCCATATTTTCCACGAATTCATCGCTCATTCTTGTATCTTTCACCTGCCAATTCTCCCTTTCACACCTCAACGCAAACTCATCTATATTCTTCTTTTCCAGCACTGCATATCTGGTCTCACCTATTTCATACCATTTATACTCCTCCATTACCCTTTTCACTTCTTTCTGTTCAGTCATAATATAAATGTTCGGCCTGGGTTCGATTTCAAACTCTTGTCTGTCTGTATTATTTTTTTCTTTTGTTTTCTTGTTGGAGGGGAGCGGGTGGGTTCACTGTCTGTAGGGATAGGGTGGGTCTGAGAGGGTGTGGGTGGTGTTGGGGTGGATTGGTGTTCTATGTTATTTTCTTTTCCTCGTATTCTCCTCTTCCTCTTATTCCCAGCTTCCTTCCATTTCTGTGAATTCTCTTCTACTGTCTCCTTCTCCTCTGGTTTCTGCTTCTCTCTCTGTGGTTCGGAATCCATTTCTTTCACTGAGGGAGGGCAGAAGGCTCTTATGTGACCCCTCAGGCCACACTTGTAACAACGTGGAGCTCTGCCCTCCACCCACACTCTCATGATCACGTCTCCCAATCTGATGCTTTCCGCCAGGTCCACCAGTACCTCGTTCTCTGCTTGCACGTTCAGCTCCACTGTTACGCCTCTCCAGCCCTCGGTCATAACCGAGGCATGGAGAATATCCACTTCCTCCTCGTGGCCGCTGATCACAGCCGCCACAATCCACTCTGCCTCCACGTTTGGTGGCACTCCCTCGACCTTTACTCGTGTAATTTTTCTGTTTAAATACGTAGGCAAAAGTGTTACCTTTTCGGATTTCACCGCCTTCGCCGCCATCTTCCTTGCTGCATTCTCACTTTGAAAATGTACCACTACAGTACCATACTTTGATCCTCGAGTCAGAAAATTAATTTCCTCCACTCCATGTTTACAACTTCTATCTTCTTCCTTTCGTTTGCGAACACCCTGTATATAATGGTCCTTTTATCATACCATTCTTTTCTCTTGGGTGTCGGTGCTAGTTCTACCTCACCGCTATCCTTTTTCATATATTTCTGGTAACTTGGCAGCTTGGTAACTTGGCACCCCTTTCTCTTCCGCCTTCTTGGTTACACCGGCATAGGTATAACCAAGCTTTCGATCCATCATTCTCACTGCCTGTTCCAGTTCCTCCTCAGACGTAGACAAGTCTGTTAGGGAATCAAAGTCCATTTCCTTCTGTCTGACAGACCGAAAACGGCCGCCCGAACAGAAAAAGTGTAACGCGTAGCACCAGCGAAACGCGAAACCGCATCAACGACGTTCAAAATTTCACGACAACAACCATTCACTTTTTGTTCTTTTTTCTTTTTTAACCGAATTTCACAGAGCGCAAAAAAACACAACCGTTCAATGCAAAAAAACACGATCAGTAAACCAAAGAGCCAGTATCGAAGGAACTAGAAAAAAGCCGTAAACAACAGAAAAACAAAACCGTTGTAAAAGTAAATAAGAAATTTTTTCAGAAAATAAAGTATTAAACGGTTTGTAGCGATATTTGTCAATGAACCAAAGAGCCAGTATCGAAGGAACTATAAAAAAGACGTAAACAACAGAAAATGAAGACTGTTGTAAAAGTAAATAAGAAATTTTTACAGAAGATAACGTATTAAACGGTTTGAAGCGGAATTTGTCAGTGAACCAAAGAGCTAGTATCGAAGGAACTACAAAAAAGACGGAAACAACAGAAATAAACCAAACCGTTGTAAAATAGATAAGAAATTTTTACGGAAAATAAAGTAGTAAAAGGTTTGAAGCGGAATTTGTCAGTGAACCAAAGAGCAAGTATCGAAGGAACTAGGAAAAAGCCGTAAACAACACAAAAACAAAACCTATTCTTTTACCCACTAGGGGCCATATAGAGGGGACATTACAAACATTGGGGGACATGGAACATCACAATTACTAGATATGAGTAAAATGATTTTGAAAATGATATATGAAAGCGTGTGCCACTTACCTGTCCTTTTGTTTTCACTGTCACCTGAATGTTCATTCCAATACGAAGACCATCCATATCCATTCTTACTCCGAAATACTCCTCCATATTTTCCACGAATTCATCGCTCATTCTTGTATCTTTCACCTCCCAATTCTCCCTTCACACCTCAACGCAAACTCATCTATATTCTTCTTTTCCAGCACTGCATATCTGGTCTCACCTATTTCATACCATTTATACTCCTCCATTACCCTTTTCACTTCTTCGTTCAGTCATAATATAAATGTTCGGCCTGGGTTCGATTTCAAACTCTTGTCTGTCTGTATTATTTTTTTCTTTGTTTTCTTGTTGGAGGGGAGCGGGTGGGTTCACTGTCTGTAGGGATAGGGTGGGTCTGAGAGGGTGTGGGTGGTGTGGGTTGGATTGGTTGTTTAGTTATTTTCTTTTCCTCGTATTCTCCTCTTCCTCTTATTCCCAGCTTCCTTCCATTTCTGTGAATTCTCTTCTACTGTCTCCTTCTCCTCTGGTTTCTGCTTCTCTCTCTGTGGTTCGGAATCCATTTCCTTCACTGAGGGAGGGCAGTAGGCTCTTATGTGACCCCTCAGGCCACACTTGTAACAACGTGGAGCTCTGCCCTCCACCCACACTCTCATGATCACGTCTCCCAATCTGATGCTTTCCGCCAGGTCCACCAGTACCTCGTTCTCTGCTTGCACGTTCAGCTCCACTGTTACGCCTCTCCAGCCTCGGTCATAACCGAGGCATGGAGAATATCCACTTCCTCCTCGTGGCCGCTGATCACAGCCGCACAATCCACTCTGCCTCCACGTTGGTGGCACTCCCTCGACCTTACTCGTGTAATTTTCTGTTTAAATACGTAGGCAAAAGTGTTACCTTTTCGGATTCACCGCCTTCGCCGCCATCTTCCTTGCTGCATTCTCACTTTGAAAATGTACCACTACAGTACCATACTTTGATCCTCGAGTCAGAAAAAATTAAATTCTCCACTCCATGTTTACAACTTCTATTCTTCCTTTCGTTTGCGAACACCCTGTATATAATGGTCCTTTTATCATACCATTCTTTTCTCTTGGGTGTCGGTGCTAGTTCCACCTCACCGCTATCCTTTTTCATATATTTCTGGTAACTTGGCAGCTTGGTAACTTGGCACCCCTTTCTCTTCCGCCTTCTTGGTTACACCGGCATAGGTATAACCAAGCTTTCGATCCATCATTCTCACTGCCTCTTCCAGTTCCTCCTCAGACGTAGACAAGTCTGTTAGGGAATCAAAGTCCATTTCCTTCTGTCTGACAGACCGAAAACGGCCGCCCGAACAGAAAAAGTGTAACGCGTAGCACCAGCGAAACGCGAAACCGCATCAACGACGTTCAAAATTTCACAACAACCATTCACTTTTTGTTCTTTTTTCTTTTTTAACCGAATTTCACAGAGCGCAAAAAAACACAACCGTTCAACGCAAAAAAACACGATCAGTGAACCAAAGAGCCAGTATCGAAGGAACTAGAAAAAAGCCGTAAACAACAGAAAAACAAAACCGTTGTAAAAGTAAATAAGAAATTTTTTCAGAAAATAAAGTATTAAACGGTTTGAAGCGCAATTTGTCAGTGAACCAAAGATCCAGTATCGAAGGAACTAGAAAAAAGCCGTAAAATATTTGAGTCTTATAGAAGCTTTCAGATGGTGTGAGAAGTAAAGAATTTGCATCCTAAGGCCCAATTATTGGAGTAGACTGCAAGCCACTAAATCATCCATTTACTAAGTTTATTTCACTTAAATTTAAATTTAAAGTGTTACCATTGTTTGCCACATTGATATCTGACTAAACCAAAAATAATAGTTCAATGCTTATTTTCTTTCAACTTGTTTTAAATTATTGATTTTTCTGTGTCAGTGTGCATATCTTTGTTGTTGCATGGATGCAACCACTTAATATATTATGCTTCAGCTTGGATAGTTAGATGGTTCACATAGCATTATGTGGATTTAACCCTTTCGTTACTATATTTCTGACCAAAATACACCCCTTATGTGTTTCCATTAATTTCTAACATAATCATAAATTTAGTCTGGTTTCATTAAACAACTATAACTTTTTTATTTATCAATATTAATCTGATTTTGGAAGATAATTAATGAAATGTTCTCAACCAATTCTATACTACAATTTTTGTCACAAAGTGACTCTAATTGCAGGTAAATTCAACAAAATATAAAATTATTAAAATTTTGTTCAAACATCGCTATAGAAAATGGGTTATTAGCTAATATTCAATTGGGTATACAACAAAATTTTGCGATAGAATTTTTTATTCTGAGTAACTTTCTGATACCCATAATAATATTTATGGCAAAATTGTCTTAATTTCATCTAAGGTTCTGGGATACCACTAACTATCCTTTCTTTCGCTTTGTTTACATTTAGCGTAACGGTTCGTTTCCGCCGTAATGATTTCAAATAGGCTCATTCGAAAAAGTAAAAAGAAATAGTCTAAGGCTTTACTCTTCTGGGAAAGTCTGTGGCTTGGTCCAGTTTCTTCAGAAAAATCACCGAAAGAAACAGTTTTTTAAATTTTCACTCCATTCAGGTGCCAATTCATTTTCTTTATCGGTGTCGGAGCTCTCAGATTCACTGTTTTCACTTTCGGAAAATGAAACATCAGATTCATTATCAAATACCACGTGGTTTTTTTTTCAGTCATAGAGTTAGATTTATCAAGGTCTTCAGTAGAAAATCCTTCGAATTCTGACTCGCTGCTTGATATAATGAAATTCGTTTCTATTTTTTGTCAGAATTACAAATTTTGAAAACACAATAGGAACAAATTTCGGAAAAAAATCTCCCAAAATTCACGGAATTAAAATTACACTTCGATAAGAATATGCAGAAATTTACATAAATTTACATTGAGTGTCAATATTGCTTTTCATTGCAAATTTCTTCTATTAAAATATCTGATTTTATCATGAAAACCTCGTATAGAGAATACTGATCAGAATACATGTGGGGTGCAGTAGTGTAGACAGGATGTACTGGATGCACCGGGTTAGTACCAAGTAAACATTAATCTTTTCATACATGACCTAGAATTGTGATAGGTAGAGCAATTTATTGGGATTCAGTGTGTTCTGGCTCTTAAGCAAAGCTCATTGTTCTTACCTTGCTTTAAAGCAAGGTAGGCAAAATAAATGCAAATATGATTGTACATGGAAATTGTATTTATATAATAAATTCTTTTGATTTGTCATGATGCCTATTCCTGAAAAAAAAAAGGAAGTGTATTATTATTATTTATTTTCAAAAACACACCCATCTGAAAGAAAACCAAAGTTCTGGCAGGATTTGAACTCACAACCATCATCATCGTCATCAGTGTCAGAATAAATATTATAGATCATGTATTCTATCCAATGTTGGTTTATATTTTGACAACTTAATGCCATGCTTACCAATAACAATTTCTTTTCATTAAATATCAATTTCACAAAATAACAAATTATGGCTTTTGAAAAACTCTGTATATTGAAGAGGGAGAATGGTATGATGGAAACCACAACTCACCACAAACTACCTACATTATGGAACCTGTAGTTAATTTCTTCATTAATCTAATGAGTGAGATTACATAAGACAGAATCAAATTCTGAATAAGAGTGCCTTCTATCTCTCCAGAGTACCAAAACTCAACCTGAACAACATTTCAATTTACAATATAGTGCTCTTGCCATTTCTGACACTCTAACCTGCTTGTCATAAATACTGATTTCTAACATACTTCTCTGGACTTATAATGTTAGCGAACATGAGTGACAATACAAATAGACAGCTCCCTGGTAATTAAAGCAATTAAGGGTATGAAGCCAGGAAAAGCCTCCAGCCCATCAGGAATCACTGCTGAGATACTTAAAACATCTGGTGGTGTGGGCTGTGGCCTAGTCACCCGTATTGTAGATGAGTCATACCCAACAACTGGCGTAGCAGCACCATGGATAGAATAAATGATCATCATTGCCTCTGTGAGGCCCAACGAACGAAGGTCATGCTTGACCACCTCATCCCATGTCTTCCTGGATTTACCTCTACCCCGGATTCCTTCAACTGTTTGGGAGTGGCACGTCTTCACATATCTCACTTTTTCACATCCATCCATAGTACATGACCATACCAACACAAACATCTCTCTTGCATGCCACATGCGATGCTTCTTATATCCAACATTTCTCTTAGGTCACTTACAATTGATCGTGTGTGCACACTGACACGGATCACGCTAGCTTCATTTCTTTCGAGCCTACGCATGTCCTCCGCAGTCACAGCCCGTGTTTCACTGCCGTGAAGCATGGCAGTTCGCACACATGCATCGTACAATCTACCTTTCACTCTGAGCGAGAGACCCTTTGTCACCTGTAGGGGAAGAAGCTTTCAACTTGGTCACTTAGGTAACAGAAGCTATCAAATACTTCTAGTTTCTTCCCCTGGAGTTTGATGGAATCTGTTTTTTTTGAGTATCTGTGGTGTCTATTGCTCCTGTGCTGCACACGAAAGCTAGCTTCTTTGATGTTGCTGCATTTCTTATATGTCCATAGCTTACACTGGGTACATCTTATGTAGTTTCTACCTACACCTTTTCTACAGATTGAGCAGGGCTACCTACCTGTGTGTTGAGTTCGCCTTCTTACTTACTATAACTTTGGTCTTTGCTACATTGACTCTAATGCTTTTTGATTCTAAACTTAGCTTCCACACACGAAATTTCTTTTCTAGTTCCGGCAGTGATTCTGCTATGAGGGCTAGGTCATCAGCATAGAGGAGCTTCCAGGGACAATCTGTCTTAAATTCCTCTGTTTTTGCCTGGAGGACTATGAGAATAGAAGGGGGCTGAGGATTGATCTTTGGTGGGCGCCAACTTCTACCCGGAATTCTCCACTGTACTCATTGCCAATCCTAACCTTACTAACGGCCTTTCTGTAAAGGGTCTGTACAGCCCTTATTAACCATTCATCAATTCCCAGTTTCCACATCGCTCACCAGATAAGGGATCAGGGGACCCTGTCAAATGCTTTCTCCAAGTCCACAAAAGTTAAGTATAGGGGTTTATCTTTAGCTAGGTATTTCTCCTGCAGTTGCTGTACCAGGAATATGGCATCAGTGGTGCTTCTACTTGGGACAAAACAGAACTGCATCTCATCTAAGCAGACTCTCTCCCTAATTAGTTGGGCTATGACCCTCTCCGTAACCTTCATCACCTGATCCAGCAGTTTGATACCCCTGTAATTTCTATCTAGAGCATCACCTTTACCTTTGTAGCAGTTGACTATGGTGCTGCTACGTCAGTTGTTGGGTATGAACTACCTGGTCTACAATACGGGTGACTAGGCCACAGCCCACACCACCAGATGTTTTAAGCATCACAGCAGTGATTCCTGATGGGCTGGGGACTTTTCCTAGCTTCATATCCTTAATCACTTTATCTACCAGGGTGCTGAGTATTCGGATAGCTGATCCCTCTACTGGATCAGCATATACAGAGCTGTTGTGGTGACTGTAATACCTTTAGGACGTGAAACCTGACTTTTACCTCACATGAAGAAACTTCTTGAGTGGCAGAATATAATTCCTAATATTCAGATAATTAAACATGTATGCTTTCAAAAGTAAATTCCAACTGTAGTAAGATATGTCGCATGCATGGTGAATTCCAAACTCCCTAAACAGACCCTTTTGTGGTCATCTAGCATGATGGACCAGAGGAGACAAAAAGACACTCACAAGAAAACCTGCAAAAATCATAACTTAGAAGAGTTCACTGAGGGAACGTTTTGCTCAAAACCACTCATTGTACTGAATATTCTGAAGTACAGCACTCAGAATCAGAAATTATCAAACAGCTGGCTAGAAAGCAAGAGTCTGCTGGGTCCTCATTCTGTTATTGAGCCCACTATAACCTTAAACTTGTTGTCATTATTTGCCTCAGGACCATCAAAGAGTGAAGCTGCAAATCTGCTCATCTTCAGAGACATAAAAGACAAACGTCATACTTCGAAATATTTATATGTATGTATATGTTGCCCTTTTTTTTTCATCTTGCAGTCTTGTCATTCGTGCAAAAACCTTTAAGAGAGACAACTTCTAGACATCTAAAGTGGTAACATACCTTTGTATGTAGTGATTGTATTTATGTGCCTACCTCACATGGTTGAATGAAGATTATAGCAAGTTGCTTGCTGTAAATCGATAGGGAATATGAAGCGATTGAAGGTTAAGTGCAAGAACATATAGCTAGAGAGAAGTGAGGGCCAGAATGAAGTGAAAGTAGTATTTAATGGTCAAGAGCCTATCGTTCTAGGAGATGATGTGTACATGCACGTATGTCAGGTCACGCTTAGTGCTACTAGTAACATTTAACCCAATATAGCTTGTCGCATTGTCGAACTGTTGGCGACTAACCTGGCAACCCTACCAAGCCTGTATGGTAAGCAGGGTGGGTTTTGTTGGACATACTGCAGGACAAAAAATGAAACAATCGAAGGGTGAACCCATCTAACAGTAAATGGTGTGTATTTAAGGTGGCGAACTGGCAGAAACGTTGGCACGCCGGGCGAAATGTGTAGCCGTATTTCGTCTGCCGTTACGTTCTGGGTTCAAATTCCGCCGAGGTCGACTTTGCCTTTCATCCTTTTGGGGTCGATAAATTAAGTACCAGTTACGCACTGGGGTCGATGTAGTCGACTTAATCCGTTTGTCTGTCCTTGTTTGTCACCTCTGTGTTTAGCCCTTTGTGGGTAGTAAAGAAATATATTTACACATGATCAAGGAGCAAACTTCAATATTAATCTGCTGAGAGTAAGTTTTTTGATTTGACATCGTCTCAACAAGAAGGAAAATGCTGATGCAACATCTGCAACTTCATTTGCATCCAATTTGCATTCATGGAGGCATTTGGGAAATGTGGCAGTTTTTTGAAAATGTGTAAGGAAAGGTTGAGAGAAGGTTCAGTGCTGGAAAACACGAAATTCATCACTATACTGTACATTGCTTCAATGGCACTTACAAGCCATTCTTGCAACCAAGGAATCATCAGTGTCCACTATATTAAGTCAGCATGGGACCTGCTGAATGTCAACAAAGTACAGAGGGTTACTTTCAGCAAAGTACTTTTTGTCACATATTCTAGAACTTCCACAAAGATATTAAACAATGTTCTAATGTGAAAACATTAAAATTTTCTGTGTATGTCACACCCAACTATTTTCAATTTCCTCAGATTGAAAGCCTCATTTCCATAACAAATTGACATCAATTTATTTATAGAGAGCGACATTTCAGAATGTGCTTAATTACCTGCTATAAAAAGATGCAATATGCTTCATGTGAAAACCCAATTTCTAGTAAAATTCATGTTTGAAAATTGAAATTTTAACATATTTACATAAATATTTTAAATTGAAAGGTTGCTTTGGACCCAAACTGGCATTCTGACTTTCCAGACAATGTTATCCTGCACATGTTAGATGAAAAATAAAATATTTCCACATTTAGAGAGTTTGAAATGTAATGGATAATGAATCTATCAAAACTACCAAATTTATGCAATGTATGGACTATTACATGTGGAGTGTTGTTGAGAGAGAGGTCAATGAACACACCCATAACACCAAAGATTCTTTGAAAGCTGCTATAGTCAGAGTAATAATGTCCAAAATGAACCAAGACTACTTGATTTGAGCATGTAGATGATTTAGATCTCGTATAGAAGCGGTTGTTGAAGCTGAAGGTGGCTTTACTGAATAACACAAAGGTTTATTTTTATCCTCTTACTCTTTACTTGTTTCAGTCATTTTGACTGCGGCCATGCTGGAGCACTGCCTTTAGTCAAGCAAATCGACACCGGGACTATTCTTTGTAAGCCCAGTACTTATTCTATCGGACTCTTTTGCCGAACTGCTAAGTGACAGGGACGTAAACACACCAGCATCGGTTGTCAAGCAATGCTAGGGGGACAAACACAGACACACAAACACATACACACATATATATATACATATATACGACAGGCTTCTTTCAGTTTCCGTCTACCAAATCCACTCACAAGGCATTGGTCGGCCCGGGGCTATAGCAGAAGACACTTGCCCAAGATGCCATGCAGTGGGACTGAACCCGGAACCATGTGATTGGTTAGCAAGCTACTTACCACACAGCCACTCCTGCGCATATAGCAATTTTTTATAAATAAAGTTTATGTTTTTTTATAAACATAAATCTGTCTTCAAATATCTTATGCACCGTTTCCATCTACCAAATCCACTCACAAGGCTTTGGTTATCCCAAGGCTATATAGTAGAAGGCTATATATAGCCCAAGGTGCCATGCAGTGGGACTGAACTCGGAACCATGTGGTTGAGAAGCAAGCTTCTTGTGTGGGGGTGCAGATGAGTATTGAATGGTTACTAAGTTTTTGGCACCAACTGGAACATTTGCTCAATCTACAAGGGCGATTCTCTTCCACTTTCTACCTTAATCCTTTTTTTCCCCTGTCTTCTTCCCATCTTTTAATATCTCCATAGTTCACTTTGAAGACGTGAACTCATTACAACGTTGTAATGAGTTCTTTAAAAATATTATTGTAAACCTCTGCCCCATGTGGATAC
Organism: Octopus sinensis; assembly: GCF_006345805.1. NCBI lineage: Eukaryota > Metazoa > Mollusca > Cephalopoda > Octopoda > Octopodidae > Octopus > Octopus sinensis. Next base: position 163,626,541 of record NC_042999.1, on the reverse strand, counting down.
CACTGAAGCCCATTCAATTTCAATTGTTCATCATATCTCTCACTCACTTGGGCCATGCCAAACAAAGTGGACTTGGAATCTTCTACCTAAGTTTAAACTCATCTTACAAATGCAGATTTTTTTTCATGATGTAATCAATCTATTCGCTAATAAAGAAATACTGCTGAAACAACTGATGTGAACCTTTAAAACCCACTTGTGTTCGTATTTTATATACACACACGTGTGTGAGTGAGTGTGTCTGTGTGTGTGCATAAACAATGCAGAAACAGCTTTTGGTAGGAGTAATTTTTGAATGTATAAAGATCACACAATAATGCTGTTTGGAGTGAATAAAGAAAAGGAAAACAAATTGTCTACTAATGCAATGAAAACACATATTAGATAGTACTTGAGTATTTATTACTTTGAAAGTCAAAGACACATTCACTGAAAATGTCTGGACAATCATTTGCAAATTAGCCATGCTATTCCTAAAGTGAAGCCTGGTTGCAAAGGGCAGCAAACATCCCACATCACTATTAGGAGAAAAACAAAATCTGCCATTTTTTATTTATTTATTTAGTTTTTTTTTAGAGAATGTATATTTTAGAAAGTAGCTGATACAAAGAAAAGGAAATGAATTTCAAGAACCCGGTCAAGAAATTATAATTAACAAAAAAAAAAATTAAATAAATAATAATAAGTTTTGCCAATATGATTGTTTTTTTTTAAAATTCAGTTTTTTAAAAAAAATCTTTTCTTTATTTTGTTAATTCTTTCTGGGTGAACAAACATCTGGATATTGGCAGTAAAAGAAGACAAGTCCATGTCCTGAAATAATTTTTCCTAATGAAAATTAGTTTCTCTAACAGAGTGTCAAAAATAAATAAAATGAAATAAATAAAAGTTTTGTTGTAGATGGGGGGAAATGTGGGAGGAGGAAAAGAAAAAATGGATTACTTGTTCATTCACCCACTCGACATTTTTACAGAATATAAAAATGTTGGGGCTTATTTTCTTGTTATTGTTGGGCCAAAAGAGCCGCAATAGGCCATCATACAGAAAAGAGTTGATGTTGATGGGATAACAAAAGTGTCCACAGTACATCAGAGCTAACCTGTAGAGAAACAGTTTTAAAGACAGTGTGGAAATAAGATAACTGTTCAATACTTCTTCATAGTGAGAAGATATGTCCAGCTATCAATGTAGATGTGTTATTTCAGTTTTCATACCCATCATATGCTCTCTGAAGTGTGCCAACAACACAACACTATGTGTACTGCAGTGGGGATGTGATCCAATGCTACAATGCATACGTAATTACATATTTGTATGTACAGTTTTCTCTGCTGTTATTAAAAATGAGGCCAGAGGCTACTTTAATGGACTTTGTCTAAGCTGAAGAAACAGGTAAAGAATAAAGAAACGGAAGGTACTCAACTTTGTCATCAATGAGGTAGGTGACAAAATGTTCCCATTCAGATTTTTTAAAAAAGTTTGTTTTAATTATACCTTTAAATTGTTGCAAGATTGAGAATTTCTTTTCTCGTGACCAATTTTTGAAAGGATTATTTTATCAGTCCTGAAGGGATGAAATATAAAAGCTGACTTTGGAATTTGAACTCAAAATATAAAAACATGAAATTAAGCACTGTAAGACTAGCCCACTACCATTTTGACTAAATCCACTGCCTTCCAATTGTTGCAATATGCAAGATGTATTTATAAAGAAGTTAAAAAAGAAAAGAACTATTTCATGTTTTCAAACTGTTTGTTTTGCTAGCAACTTCATAATGCTAGATAAATAAACAATCAACATGAAAGATAAAAGAGAGAAAACAAAACATTTAATTTTCTATGAAGCCACAGCAGACATTAACCTGCTTTTACAACTTTAAAAGACCTACAAAGAAATGACTAGAACACCACACAACATTTTGTTAAGAGAAAACTAATTTTACAAAAATGAACCATTAATATGTAATACACAAAAAAAAAAAAAAAAAAAAGCTACGCAGAATAAAAAATAGTAATGAGAGAAATTTTGTGATAAATTTCAAAATAACACTAGGAAAAAAATATTCCCTGATTGACTGGTTGACTTTTGCTATCTGTTACATATCAAGCAAGGCTACTGTTCATTAACAAAAATAGAGGAAATAGGATTATTTCATAGGAGAAAAATATCTGACTTGGATATTTTGGTCAGGGATAAGCTAATATAATGGAATAAATAGAATTAACTTCTTCTTCATCCTATTTAGTGTTCAATGATTAAAGAGAAAAAAAATATATAAAAGGCTGATGTTTTGAATAACAAAAAAATGAGATACAGAAATTCTGGAGTTGAAATTTAAGCTGCAAAATTTGACTGTCATATGAAAACTTTCAAGTAGAAGACAACCTAGTAGATATTTGGAATTTATTGAAGTTAAATACAAACACAAAGAACTTCCCATTCTGTATTTAAACTCTATTAATCCTAACGAATTAAATGTTAATATCTGCATTTTTCCTAAATTGCACAAGAAAAATACTAAATATGAATCAACCTTTCAAAAAGTTTTATTCATAGTTATTTTTTTTTTTTACTTGTGAACACATCAATGGGATATTAGAATATGTAATTTGGTTCAGAACTTTTGAAAACAGTGTCACTGTAAAATTTGTGTTGTTGATAAACCAGCATCAGAACAAAGGAATCCGATGTTAATTGAAAGCAAAGGTCAGTCACTCTTTCTAACCATGGCTGGCAAAAATTATCTGGATTTTCCCTTTTTTCTCTTTTTTGATTATCTTTTTCCTTTCTGTTTGAACAAAAATCTGAAATCATTGCAAAATGAAATACAATATAATCTTTTAACTATAAATGCTCTAAAAATCAGCAGAGGTATTCTTTGTTTTTACCTCCTTGTCTGAGAAGTCACTCTTAGTAAGGATGAAGCTTAAACAACAAAGAAAGAGCAAAAATAGCCAAGCATTAAAGTATTTCTTCATTTGAAAACACATTACAAGTTTTTTTTTTTTTTGGTTTTGCTTTTAATAATCTGTACCAACTTATTGCCAGTAAGTTAGCATCTCGTTAACTTAGCTTGCTGCCAGTAAGTTGGTTTCCAGTGTATTCTTTCTGTCTCCATACATAAGCAGTCTATGATGGATGGAGACAGAGAGTAAAACATGAGTAACACAAAGAAATGAACAGTATTTCAAGCTTTCTGGTGAAACAACTTCATTACAGAAATACTGTTCAAATCTGGTGAAAATTTGTTGCCAACTGATCTCAGTTTACCTACACAAACAAACAGTAACACATTTTTATATATACACTTGAACCACAATATCAACAACCCTTCTAATTTACTGAAATAAGTATACTTAAAGTTTAAGATGAAAAAGAAAAGACTGATTTAATTTTGAATGTTATTCCTTAGAAAATGAAATTATTTTTGCAGGTGTTCTAAAAGTCAACACATTTTATTCGTCCTCTATTCTCGTTTTATCTTCTCACCCTCACCAGAATGTTAAAATGTAGACCAAATTATTTAATCAAAGAATAGCAACTGAAATGAACTGCTGATGAGAGTTAAGAACACGATATCACTGATAGCTAAGGTAACTGTTTCAATCACAGATGGAAAAATATGAACAAACATCTAAAACTAAGACCATATTGGAAGTTCTAGATATAATAGAAAACTTGCAACATACTAATCTTTTATCCATATAACCATTTTAGCTCCACAGAGGGGGGGCTAAATATAGATGTTAAAAACCCTAATTAAACATTAATAACTGAATAAAACAGAAAAGGAATCTTAAAAAATCAAAGAAATGAGTTGCATAAAGGTTAATTAAACAGTTCATTTAGAAATATAGCCTGGATCCCTTCAAAATGAATATTCCTTCTAGTCAAAAGAATAGGAACAGTTAGGCTGTTTTATTTCAAAGCTGAAGAAATAATTCTAAAGATTTTTGATCTATCCCTCCAGGAAACTCTGTGTGTGTGCATGCATGTATGTATGTATGTAGTGCTGTAGGTTTATTAATATGATATAAATATAGGTTACACTATCAATATGGCGATAGTAATTCAAGTTTGTTATTGTTATTATTATTATCTATTAATACATTGGTGGAGGCATAAAGCTTCAGATTTAAGTTGTTGCATTCATGTCTTTCCCAAAGACATTAAGCGACATAAGAGAATCAGTTCCAACAGGAATTGCCAAAGAACTTACTGTTGCACCAAGACACTTACTCCAGCAATGACAACAATAAGATTAGTAAAAATAATAGTCAGGCTGTGCAAGGGGAATTCTACTTTGAAAATTCAACAAAATGTATATAAATAAATCCAAATATCTTTGATGAGTAGTGACTGACGTTGATTAAATTAATAACTGAGGAACGTAGTATAATGTTCAGCTAGTGATATATCTGTAACCAAAATTTTTAAATAAAATAGAAAAATACAAGGCCGAAGTGAAGTAGGAAGGTAACAGGGAGAAGTTGCTTTTTTTTTGTTTTTTTATAAGTAGAACAAAATGTGATGGTGGCAATTACTGTTGCTGCTCGCTGACAATGCTGGGGTTCTGGTGGTCGGTATGGATATTAGCTGAAGAGTTAGATAGTTTCTCAAAGCCATCGAGTTTCAATGGAGAACTGAATAGAAACAAAAAATAAAATATATTAGTATAAAGATTACAACATATATTTACATGGCTGCTGAAAAAGGCTAAATAAACTCTGTTGCGGAGTAGTCTAAAAGCATACATTGCAACATTTAAAAGATTGTTTGGTCAAGAAGCCATTCATTACAAAGAAACTTGAAGCCAAAGACTGGGGCTCTGGTAGTCATATTACCACTACAACAAGAAGGGTGTCATGTTAGTTATCGGTCTCCTGCATTCATTATAACCATACTTATCTCTATATATAAAAGTGAGGTTGTGTGCTGTCTGTCTCCTACGATTTAGATTCCTAACTACTCCCACATTTTGCGGTGCAGTTTAACCAAAACCGGGTATCTTATAGTCGTGATTCATATCGAGCCCTTCTAGATATTAGCGCACGTCTATGATGAGTCTACAATTTAAAAAAAAATTTACCATCAATTTTTCCCATTTTTAATGCATTTTTGGCATATATAAGGGAAGTAACTCTCTAAAAATTTATTATTAAATCTCAGAACATAAAAAGCTATAGTAACCCACCCCCCTTTGTGGTTAGCCATATTGAGATGGCTATTATACTTTACATCTCTAAAATGCTTATATAGTTATTTCCCTTACAAACCCGAGCAACGCCGGGCAATACTGCTAGTAACTTATACAACTACAACTGGCTGCATTTCAGAATATGCCAGCTACAGAGTTCCTCAACTCTGTATAATATAATATAATATACAATATAATATATTACCTTAACTCTCTACATTATCTACATTATGTCATTAATCCTTCATTCTGAGCAAATCACATGAATGAGTTTTTTCTCTCAAGTGTTCCTGCACTACATTAAACTTGACATTCTGAAACCCATCCAAATAATATATGCTTCTGGTTCTATAAACCTGGATTATATATTAGGTTTTGACTGGTTTTTAATTTTCATCCAGCTTGCTGTGGACTTAGAAAAGGATGTTGCTGGATATAAAATGACAATAAAAAAATTTTTTAAAGTGAAATAATTCAACAGCAGAAGTAAATTTGTTGCAATCTATTTATGACCAACTACATGTGTATTAAAATGGCACACCACTAGTGAACCTAAATTAAAACAATGATAAAAAAACTGTAGGAGAAAGATGTCTTATAATGGTGCAAGAATGTCCCTCAAGGTGTAGCCAATTTTTTTACAACAGAGGAAAAATTGATGATTACAGGAGCCCCACCCTCCAAAAAACCTGTGCCGAGAATGCCTACACCAAGGAAGGACAATTAATTGAAATGACTTTTCAATGTGCAAATGTACATTCTGCAAGATTACAATATATACACACAGAGGCTGCTTTCAGTTTCTGTCATCCAAATTCACTCATAAGGCACACAGGGTGCCACACAGTAAGACTCAACTTGGACCACATGGTTAGGAAGCAAATTTGGTACTACACAACCATGCCTGAATTTTTCTTTTAAATACATTTTCAAGTTTACCTAATTTCCAGTTTTTTTTATTTTTTTTATTTGCAAGGTGAGTGACACATTTTGATTAATTAATTAGTGAATAATTAGTGTGTCTGCATGTATCTACATGTGAATTTATTTACTTCATTTTGTACTTTTCTTCAAACAGAAATTCCAGTATTTTGTGCTATTTATCCACTGTTTAATATGCATTGAAAATCAAAAATGTGCAATCATGTTCTTTAACCATTTTTACATTGCAATCATGTTCTTTAACCATTTTTTATCATGATGTATCCACAAAATCTAAATAATTTACCTTTATTTACTAATAGTTAGGTTATTTTGAGATAAAAATTATGCAATATATTTATATTAGAACATTTTGTTAAATGTGTTCCAAAAACCAAATTTGTATGTCAATAAATCTTTATGAAATTTTTAGAATTTCATTGAAACACATCAAGGCTGTATTTTAGTTATAAATATACTAACAAAAGGCATCAAGAGATAAATTTCAAGATAAAATTCCCACGCAGAATGTAGAATAAACATCGAAGTCATTCACACTGACAGAAGGGAGGAAAAAGAAAAGAAAAAGCAGCAGCCTCAAGAATGACTCACCGATCTCCACTATTCATTTTTTTATCTATATCATTCACCACAACAGAAAGACCTTTCTCGGCCAACATCTTGAGAGCTTGAAGAGCAGCAGCATCACGAGAAGATTCCAGTGTAGGCCCTGTACCATGTAGGACTTGTGGAGGGTCAGTGGACAAAGACACTCGACTCAAACATTCACTAGGAGTATTCTGAAATAAGACATCAAGATAAAATGGTTAATGCACCAAATTACTGCATTACGCTACTAGACAATAGGCAATCCCACTACAACTATTTAATTACTTTCAAATGCAGTTAATTAAATCACAATTTTCCTAAAAGGCTATTTTATTCCTAAGCTATTTTAAATTAAAATAAGACTGTTTTGACACCTAAAAGACAAACAGAAATAAACTGACCGGTAGTAGTGCAAGAAAAAGTTCATCTTCACGAATGAATGGATGAATGATTGACTGATTGATTGCTTGATTGATACAAGAGTCTGATGGATTTGAGGTTAGGGTTAGACTACTGATCATATCGTAATGTGTTCAAATTTCGCTACAATCATTATATTGTGCATCTGAGTAGGAAACAGAACTGTGTAAGATCTAAATTGCTTATCTTACAATTGAGTGGTTAGCAGTAGGAGAGCATCCATTTGTAGAAAACACCACTTTACTCATAATAGCATAGAATTATAGATGTAAAAGAAAAATATTTTGTTAATCAGTCAATTTGTAGTTTAAAAAGATGAAGTTACTTCAATTTTCACAAAGATATATATTAATACACAATCTGTTCTATTCATATATATAATCAAGAGATTATTGAGATCCAATTCTTCTATCTGAGATGCAAACAAAATGAATTGAACTTTGCAAGTGAAAGAAACACTCAATTAAGTTACAACACTCCCACTGTTAACACACAGACATTGCTCTACTCCTACAGTACCTAGATAGTTATGTGGCTTGAATTGAGATTTTAGTGTCTTAGATCACCTGTAGTCCACCCCAATCCCAGCACTAATGGCATTTCCCAGAAGCCCTCTGGAATTCTCTCCCAACTTGTTTTCCCAATAACTGTTCAGTCTCACTGGTCTAAGAGGACCTGTGAAGGCCACAAGCACAGTTTCTCTTTCTTCTAGACCAAACCATTAAAAGACACAATGCCATATGATGACAAGATTTAAAATACTGATGTTTGGTACCAATTCAGCTTGTAAATTCCTACAGTTGTTCAGAGTTGGCAAAGTGTAATTCTCACTTCCTCATTAACAACAAGACTGGGTTCTATTTATACTTTATAGCTGAAATGATTAGTGAAAAGAAAACAATCTATCTGTGTAATGGATGTAAACCAACAACACCTTTAGCACAAAAAAAAAAGGCTTTATTTAAATTGTTTTAATAGGGTTCTGAAACCAAGCCATGATTCAATTTACAGAGAACCTATTATCGCAAAAGTTTTAAATACTTATTTAGACTCCAGTAGATCATAGAAAACATAAAAAAACAGAGTTCACATGAGTTGAGATACCAACACGACAGAATAGCCTTCTATTCAAATTTAAATTGATTGATAGATAGAGAGACAGACTGATAGATGATCTTGAGGCGGAGGAGTAGAAAAGACCCAGATGACTTACTAATCTACCACAAACATGACTATATACTTAATATGTACACACCATCCAACAACTATACACATACACTATTACACACAAACATAACTCAAATACCAGTTAACACATATACACACATACTAACACATCCCTACAGAAATTTTCCTCAAAATCAATGTAAACTGTCAAAAAACATTTGTTCAAAAGAAACATAAAACATTAAAGTTTGATTAACACAGTGCAATATTATACATAAATGGTAAGTCACAGAAACTTTGCAAGTTAAAGCAATTAAAGAACACAAAGCCTTTTTTTTTAAGCATTACTCTTTTACTCTTTTATTGTTTCAGTCATTTGACTGCGGCCATGCTGGAGCACCGCCTTTAGTCGAGCAAATCGACCCCGGGACTATTCTTTGTAAGCCCAGTACTTATTCTATCGGTCTCTTTTTTGCCGAACCGCTAAGTGACGAGGACGTAAACACACCAGCATCGGTTGTCAAGCAATGCTAGGGGGACAAACACAGACACACATACATATATATATATATATATATATATACATATATACGACAGGCTTCTTTCAGTTTCCGTCTACCAAATCTACTCACAAGGCTTTGGTCAGCCCGAGGCTATAGTAGAAGCCCAAGATGCCACGCAGTGGGACTGAACCCGGAACCATGTGGTTGGTTAGCAAGCTACTTACCACACAGCCACTCTTGCGCCTCAATATTTATAAAACAAATTGAAATAAAAATTCATGTTTTTTTAAAGTAGATTCTTTACATCTCAAAAATTCAGTTTATTCAATTATAAAACCATAAAAGTAATGTTTAATTTATATGGACTTAGTCATTTTTGCAATATTAGAAATCACAAGCTACTCAGAATTTTATGCTTGAGTTTTACTTAAGAAATAATCTACATACTTGTATTCTTTTATTTGTTTCAGTCATTTGATTGCGGCCATGCCTTATGGAACTATTTTTCAAAGGGATACATTTGCTGGAATCAAAACTGTCATCTCTAATCTTGAAAATGTAAATGAATATATTTTGTATTTTGCTTCAGAGAAATCCATTCTATTTACATTTGACTGCTGATAGCAAAGATTTTTAAATTTTCAAACTAATAGCAATAAGTTATATACCAATGTTAATATCCCAAAATTGATTAGATTTGATGTATCTGCCACCCACGCTGTTGCCACTCATGAATTAGTCAATGTCACAACTGGAGAGATTTTCCAAATAAGCTGTGTAAATTTTCCTTTCCACACATGAAAGCTTAAAAGGTATTTTAATATGAAATTTTATTTTTACTTCTTTAATGATTGAAATAGATTGCTTAGGAATTCCAAAACATAGTAAGGAGGAGGAGCTGCCACTGCCCGTCCGTTTTCCATGCTTTCTGAGGTCTGGAGATCCAGTGGCTGCAAAAGGCTCGAATCTGATCTGGCAGTGTTTCTACAGCTGGATGCCCTTCCTAACACCAACCACTCCAAGAATAATGCAATAAAAATGAATTTATTACCTTGCCACTAAAGTCTGGCTGAACTGCATAGTTCTGAAAGTGCACCTCAATCTGATGCTTGTGTGCAAGTTCCCGTAGTTGCTGTTCAGGTCTTAGTGCACTTGTTACTGCAGTGATAGGACGGCCATTTAATCCAATCACATTGCTACTATCTTCGCCTGAAATAAAAATAAAATTATTAACAATGAAAAACAATTGTTGAATTATTTTTAATCTTGTTCACTTCCAGTCATACAATCATTTTTGGAAAATTCTAGCTGCAGCAAGTTGGAGTGTGCTGTAAAGCATGTGAAATTACTTTCTAATGCTTGATCCCATTTCCATGAATCTGAGTTATATTATCAAAATAAATCATCATCATTGTTTTAACATCTATTTTTCCATGTTTGGGAAAGCACAACTTTGAAAATGGATAGGAGTTTCATGCTATCAAGCAGTGATTCTGAATTTAAAGGTTTTTCAATGGAAAATATGGAGATATCGAGAAAAAAAATGAATGAGGTACAAAAGTACGTGGTGTACGAGAATGAATGGGATATTTCTGTATCCAAAACCGAAAGCAGCGATAGCGACAGCAATGACGATTTTACATTGGAATTTAGTAAAAACTTTTTTAATGTTTTTATTAGCAATTGTTCTGAGGAGATGGGGTCTTTCTTAGGAAGCGAAACCATTTATTTTTTTCAGTATGCTTGTTTGAAGTGATCACTGCGCAAACTGTTACGCAGAATGTAAACAAACAGTATATGCCAGGAAAGCCCATGAAATGGGGGATCAAAGTTTAGAAAATTTGAGAAGCAAATACTGGGTACTGCTGTGGATTTAGTTTTAATACAGGGAAAATAATGTAAGTCACCATGGCCTAGTGTACAATGTGGTCTGGAATTTATCACTTCCATACCATAACCGTATATTATTTTTTGACCAATTTCTTTAGTTCGGTCAAACTTGCGGTGGATTTAGGTGGATTCCAGTATTTCAGTTTATTTCACCTTTATGGTACACCTGTTCAGTTGTGCATTAAATTCAACTGATGATCTAGCGATGAGCACAATTCTTCTATATCAAAATTTTGTTGCATACCCAATTGGATATTACCTGATGATTCATTTTCTATGGTGATGTTTAAACAAAATTTTAATATTTTTACCTTTTGCTCAGTTTACCTGGATTTACCTGTAATTAAAGCCACTTTGAGACAAAAGTTATGCAATAGAATTGATTAAGAATCCTTTCTTTAATTATGTTCCAAATATCACGTTAATATGTTGATAAGAAAAAAGTTAGAGTTGTTTAATGAAACTAGTCTAAATTCATGATTATTTTTGAATTTAATTGAAACTCATGAGGGGTGTATTTTGGTCAGAAATATAGTAGCGAAAGGGTTAAGAAACACTAATAATAAATCAAAAAACATAAAAATAAACAACCTTTTATAAAAAATTCAAAAAGAAATCTATCAGATTATATTCTACCGAGAAACCAAATACACTAGCTATTTACACATTGGGAACATCGATAATTTGATGGTTTTGTAAATATTTCAAAATTATGATGCTATGATGCTTCCATTATTTTGTCCAACCCCTGTATATATATATATGTATATATATATACATACACACACACACATGCACATAATAGGCTTCTTTTCAGTTTTCATCTACCAAATCCACTTACAAGGCTTCAGTCAACCTAAGATTAAAGCAGATATTTTTGCCCAGTGTGCTGTGCAGAGGGACAAGACATGGAACCACATGGTTGTAGAGTAAAACTTCTTAACCACACCTGTGCCTATAATAACACAAAGAAATTTGATTTTCTTAACCTATTTGTAACTATTTTGAACTATTTTTGCCATTTAACAATTTTCTTTGTCTTTCTAAAAGATCCACATAAAATAACCTGTCCACAATGTATATAAATACATATGGATCAATTTGAAATGTTTTGACATTAAAAAATTATAAAAACTATAAATGTTAAAATTATGCCTTGCATATGCAGATAAAAGTATCTCAAACTGTTAAGAGAATGGGAAAAAAATGTATGCAAGAAAAATCTATAAAGTCAATTATGTTCGTTATGAAATAATAACTGCATAGGACAACCTGAAATCAAATTTAGACATAGTTTTATTAGAGATACTTTAATTAACAGAAAGAAGCCAGTTCACAATGTACATGCACAAGGCCAAGAAATATACAAAATATATTCTTACCTGTAGACTTGGTAGCATGCAAATTAGCTTCTGGTACAAGCAACAAACCAGGCATTAGTTGACAACCAACACGGCCATTAACGGCCCCATTCACAGGACCTCCTGAAGCAAAGATTCAAATTCTTTCATTGTTGAGCTTCTGATCTTCTACCAACATTTATACCTTAAGATCATTGACATTCAATCATATAACCATAGTTATATGTACAATGAATTGCTATTTGGTATAACAAGGAGCTTATCTTAAATTTGACATACAACTCTAGGAGTTGTCCACATTCTTAAGCTTAGAAAGAACACAATGCCAGTAGAGTAATACTCAAGTGTTAAGTTAAAGGTAAGCATGAATAATAAGTCTCTGAAGCAGTGAACTGTGTTGAATGTGGTGGGTGGAAGCACTCCGTCGGTTACGACGATGAGGGTTCCAGTTGATCCGAATCAACGGAACAGCCTGCTCATGAAATTAACGTGTAAGTGGCTGAGCACTCCACAGACACGTGCACCCTTAACGTAGTTCTTGGGGATATTCAGCGTGACACAGAGAGTGACAAGGCCGGCCCTTTGAAATACAGGTACAACAGAAACAGGAAGTAAGAGTGAGAGAAAGTTGTGGTGAAAGAGTACAGCAGGGATCACCACCATCCCCTGCCGGAGCCTCGTGGAGCTTTTAGGTGTTTTCGCTCAATAAACACTCACAACACCCAGTCTGGGAATCGAAATCGCGATCCTATGACCGCGAGTCCGCTGCCCTAACCACTGGGCCATTGCGCTTCCTGTGTTGAATGTACCATGTCAATGATCTACAAGGTGGTATTTTGTTACTCTGCATTCTTTCAGAGGCTGTTACGTACACTAACTATTTGCTACTATTCAATAAACTTTTTAAAAGAATAAGGATAAATCAAGAAGACTAGTTTAGGGAAAATTAGATAAACAAAAGAAGAAATAAAATAATTGTGTATAATTCTATTTACCCGTAGATGATGATGAAACTTCTGTATCCAGAAATGTAACTTTTTTATCACAGTTGGAACCCTGGACAAAGAAGAGGGTTTTCAAATGATTAGATTTCCATTACCAGAATACTAAATACTAAATCTAGAGCAAAAAATCTTTTTTCTTTTAATTCAAGATCATGAAATCAGAACCGAACTTCCAATTCTTATTCTTAGTTTATTAGTTTTAGTCACTGAACTAAAACAATGCAAGGGAACCAACTTCATATCAAACCACAATAATTATGACTCCTGTTTAGTACTTAATCTCTTTTTATTTTCTAATCACTAAGTTATGGGACTATAAAGAGACACAACAGAGCAGAAACATAAGCACAGACTCCCACCCACTTATACACACACACACACACACACACACACAAAGCACATATCATTGTATGTTTGAGTATACTCTTTTACTTGTTTCAGTCATTTGACTGCAGCCATGCTGGAGCACCGCCTTTAGTCGAGCAAATCGACCCCGGGACTTATTCTTTGTAACCCCAGTACTTATCCTATCGGTCTCTTTTGCCGAACTGCTAAGTGACAGGGATGTAAACACACCAGCATCGGTTGTCAAGCAATGCTAGGGGGACAAACACAGACACACAAACCCACACACACACACATATATATACAACGGACTTCTTTCAGTTTCCGTCTACCAAATCCACTCACAAGGCATTGGTCGGCCCGGGGCTATAGCAGAAGACACTTGCCCAAGATGCCACGCAGTGGGACTGAACCCGGAACCATGTGGTTGGTTAGCAAGCTACTTACCACACAGCAAAGTTTTCTTTCAATTTTTTTAACATTAAAGACACAACTACATCCAAGTTCAATCCTTTTTACTTAAGATTTTTCATATTTCTTCATTGATCCTTTATTTAGTTTGGAGCCATAGTGTTCCTACATTCTACATTACTCACTAGCATTTCAAGGACTTCCCAGTCTCATCATCAGAATGAAGAGATAATAATAATGGCACATTGTTCATGCACTCTGCTGTAGATCACAAAAGATTACGACAATAGCGTCATAACTGATAAATTCGTTCAACTCTTAAATTCCTGGTTTCTCTATATAAATCTCATAACCCTATTAGAAACAGCTTTGCATTGTACTTGTGAGTACAATTTAGTAAACAAAAAAGTTAAGAGCTGCACAGCCAAAAGAGCCATCAAGAATTACAAGGCAAAGAAAGCAACTGATCAATCAATAAAATAAGACACAAACTACTCAGTCAGATACAATGGGGGGGGGGGTCAACCCCAAATGATTGGTGTAGCATTATTAACTGCGATAAAGATAAAGATGCTCTAGAAAATAGCAGTTACAGAGGAATCAAATCAATGGTCCATAATGAAAAAAATAATAGGCGCAGGAGTGGCTGTGTGGTAAGTAGCTTGCTTACCAACCACATGGTTCCGGGTTCAGTCCCACTGCATGGCATCTTGGGCAAGTGTCTTCTGCTATAGCCCCGGGCCAACCAATGCCTTGTGAGTGGATTTGGTAGACGGAAACTGAAAGAAGCCTATCGTATATATGTATATATATATATATATATATATATATATATATATATATATATATGTATGTGTGTGTGTTTGTGTGTCTGTGTTTGTCCCCCTAGCATTGCTTGACAACCAATTCTGGTGTGTTTACGTCCCCGTCACTTAGCGGTTCGGCAAAAGAGACCGATAGAATAAGTACTGGGCTTACAAAGAATAAGTCCCGGGGTCGATTTGCTCGACTAAAGGTGGTGCTCCAGCATGGCCGCAGTAAAATGACTGAAACAAGTAAAACAGTAAAGATTAAAAAGTTTAAATAGGAAAAGCATTATTCAGATGAGATGCAGCTTGTCATGAGACATCTAATTGTACAAGTTCTTAGCTCAGAGCAAATCACTTTACCTAGCTTTCATAGAAGCTAGAGAGGGTCATTGGCAGAATTCAGTTTGGTAGCTGTTACAAAAATTAAGTGTAGATGAATGAGTTTTAGCAAAATGTTCAGTAAGGAATTTCATATCAGGGCTTAGTTTTAGTCTCCTCTTCTTTATTTTCTTCTAGGTCATTACAGTAGTTCAAAATTGGCAACCAGTAGGAACTTCTGTCTGTTGATAACTACTAAAAGAATTACAGGAGGTTCCAAACATGGACAAAAAATCTAGAATAAAGAAGTCTAAAATGTAAGCACAGCAAAGATGTTTTAGCAGGTACTAGCAGAGACACCTGGTGATGCTCAGGATTAAAATGGCATCGTTATTTTATTCTTTTTCAGAAATTTGACCATAGCCATGCTGGAGCATTGCCTTTAGTTGACAAGAAAGAAAGAAAGATGGAGGGAGGGGAGGGAGAAAGAAAAAGAGGGAGAAAGAAAGGAAGGAAAGAACGAAAGAAAGAGGGAAAGAAAAGGAGAAATAAACAGAAAGGAAAGAACAGAAAAAGAGGGAAAGAAGGAAGGAGGGAAGGAAGGAAAGAGGGAGAAAGAAAGAAAGAGGGAGGGATGGAGAAAGAGAGAAATCAGTAGAAAGAAAGGAGGGTGGAAAAGAAAGAAAGAAAGCAGGAAAGAAGGAAGACAGACTAAAAGAGAGGAACTATTAGAGAGGGTGAGAGTAACAGAGAATGAGAAAAAGGAGAGAATCAGTTGAAAAGTGCAGTTTTTAGAGAAAAACCTTTTATCCATGTTTCTTGCTTTATGCAGGAGCTAAGGACAAAAAATTATGGTGCATGACCATCCTTAGCACATAAGTAATGTGTAACGGTTGGTGAAAATCAGTTAAAAACTGTAAAAATGCATACGTATTACACACAGACATCCTTTCTTATATATATAGATATATATATATCTATATATATAAAACTGTAGTTGTGTGAGTGTCTGTCCCCTTCGATTTAGATTCCTAACTCCTCCCACATTTAGCGGTGCAGTTTAACCAAATTCGGGTATCTTATAGTCGTGATTCATATCGAGCCCGTCTGGCTATTAGCGCGCGTCTACAATGAGTCTACGATTAAAAAAATAATTTAACATCATTTTTTATTCCATTTTAATGCATAATTTTTCGTGTGTCGATGGCGGCGGAGTTGGCGTCCATGGTCACACCTGCACCTGTTTGCTTCTCCCCCTTCTTCTCTCCTTCGTGAAGCTGTGGGGAAGGGAGTGTAAGGAAATCAACGTCGTAAAGCGTTGTCAAGGAGACCAGCGTTCTTTTAGAACAACGACTTCATGGCTTGAAGACACCAAAACAGAAATGGCTAAGAAAGCCCGAATTGGCATCTATAAGGGAAGTAACTCTCTAAAAATGCTTATATAGTTATTTCCCTTACAAACCCGAGCAACGCCGGGCGATACTGCTAGTATATATATATAATCTTTATATATAAAACTAAAGTTGTGTGTCTGTCTCCTACGATTTAGATTCCTAACTACTCCCACATTTTGCGGTGCAGTTTAACCAAAAGCGGGTATCTTATAGTCGTGATTCATATCGAGCCCTTCTGGGTATTAGCGCGCGTCTACGATGAGTCTACGATTTAAAAAAAAATTTACCTTAATTTTTTCCCATTTTAATGCATTTTTCGCTATTAAGGGAAGTAACTCTCTAAAAATGTCTACAATGAGTCAACGATTTAAAAAAAATTTACCATCATTTTTCTTCCATTTTTAATGCATTTTTTTGCTATTTTTTGGCTATAACTCTCTAAAAATGCTTATATAGTTATTTCCCTTACAAACCTGAGCAACGGCGGGCGATACTGCTAGTATATATATATATCATCATCGTTTAACATGTCTCTGTACGCACCCAATTCAGCCACATAGCCCATCCATATATATATATATATATAGTGCCATAGAAGGAAGACAAACATAGTTTGACCACACAAAAAACACACTTTTTGCTTGATCATTTTCATGTCAAAATACATATTTTCCACAGAAATTATACATCATTTGAAAGTTCTAAATGTAAACTTTCTTCTCATATCGTTTTTATCAAAATCTGACACTTACATATCATGCTAGGGTCTCTCAATCACCCTGATATTTCCACTCATTCATAAAGCTTATCCCTTTTTTTTTTTTTTTTTGACATCTGAATAGTAGTCCTCACTCTAGTTCAAATCATAGTCTTGAAGAGGACTGTTTTTGCTTTATTTTGATATAAAATCGATGGGGATAGGTCAGATAATCATTATAAAATATAAAAGTGAAAATTTTATTAATTTTCAATTATTTTCTTGCAAATTCAAAATGGTCATTGCTGAATTTGGCCATAGTATGGCAAAAAAGCGCAATGTCAATAAAGAAGGTGGTATACTGATGCTATTCGTCAAACTGACATGTCCCCACATGGCAAGAGGTCAGAATATGAATCCAAAGTTTCAAATATCGAATCTGTGCCAGAATTTCAAGAAATAAGTAGACATATATTATGCCTTCAGATTTCCACCTGCTTCAGTCTCTTCAAAATTCATTGAGTAAAAACCCGTTTTTACTCGGCATAAAATAAAAACAAAACTCTTTCGCACCCAAAGTAATGTGTGTGAGAGAGAGGAGGGGGGGAGAAAGATGAACAATTTAAAATAAATAAATGATTTAAAATAGATATATTGTAATTGTTGTGTGAGAAAGTATATATACTATGATTATAAAATATAGTGTCTTTCAAAAACATCCTGAATTTGAACACTATATCTCGTGTTTGTTTTTAATATCTTTAATTTATACTTTTAATGCTAAATCAAGGAATTAGTTTTTAGATTTTGTTTGTTTTTTAATCTAGATCTACATGCAATTCTGAGAAAGATAAAGAGTGGTTGTGAGATGTATTAGAAACAAGAGCTAAATCTCCCTTAAGTTACAAGGAAACAGGACTTAAAAATGATAAAGATTCTGAGTAAGAGTTACAGCAATTATAAGAACCTTGAAACATCACAGATTAGTATATGGAAGGAACTTAGGGCAATAGGGAAAATTTTTTAGACAAATACAAGTTTTTACTAAAATTAAGTGAAAGTTAAGAGCTTTAAACTTTACCTCTGAATTACTTCCAGTTTTGATTGCAGGCTTTGCTGGCTGAGGTGCTGGTCGACTGTAACCAAGCAACTGAAGCATACCTTCAGCAGCGTTCCGTTTAGCTAATTTCTTATTCTGTCCCACACCAGTATATACATGGTCATCAACAGTTACCTATTGTTACAAAATGTTAAAGGTTAAAAAAGCTTCAGTTTAAAAAAGTTTAAGGGTTAAACAAGTTTCAATTCAAAATTACATGAATAATCATATTTTTAAAGTTATCTTTTATAATGTCTACTTACTCCCTATTTCATAAACACATCTGATGGTTCAAATTATAAAAAGTTCAAAAAGAAATTTATCAGATTATATTCTACCGAGAAACCAAATACACTAGCTATTACACATTGGGAACATCGATAATTTTACATTTGAACTAAGCATACAAGTCCATCATAAACAAAAGAGGAGTTGTTCAATTCATTTCATAGAATTCATCATGGATTTTACTTTTAAATACATTGATCATAAATGTATACAAACTGATAACATTTATATTATAAAAGATAATCTTTAGACATTATTTTCTTACATTCTGATGGTACATTACTTACACATTCGATGTTGGGTCCCATCAAAATTATATCAATGTTGTATCTGACTTACCCTGTACTAAATTAATTTCATATCAATTACGTGGCACATTATCAAACAGTTGGATTAGGTGATGAAGGTCACGGAGAGGGTCATAGCCCATCTCATTAGAGAGAGGGTTGCTTAGATGACATGCAGTTCGGTTTTGTCCCAAGTAGAAGCACCACTGATACTATATTACTGGTTTGACAACTGCAGAAGAAATACCTAGCTAAAGATAAACCCCTATACTTAGCTTTTGTGGACTTGGAGAAAGCCTTTGACAGGGTCCCCCATTCCTTATCTGGTGGGCGATGCAGAAACTGGAGATTGACGAATGGTTAATAAGAGCTGTACAGGCCCTATGCAGAGAGGTCGTTAATAAGGTTAGGATTGGCAATGAGTATAGTGAAGAATTCCGGGTAGGGGTCCACCAAGGTTCAGCCCTCAGTCCCCTTTTATTCATCATAGCCCTCCAGGCAATAACAGGAATTCAAGATGGGTTGCCCCTGGGAGCTCCTTTATGTTGATGACCTGGCCCTCATAGCGGAATCACTACCAGAACTAAAAAAGATCTGTAGAAAAGGTTTAGGTAGAAACTCCATAAGATGTAAGCTATGGACACATAAGAGGTGCAGCAACATCATTATTGTTTAGCGTCCGTTCTCCATGCTAGCATGGGTTGGACGGTTCGACTGGGGATCTGGGAAACCAGAAGGCTGCACCAGGCTCCAGTCTGCAAAGGATAATTAACCGAGAAGATAGCTTTCGTGTGCAGCAGATGCACAGGAGCAGTAGACGCCACAGATACTCAGAAAACAGATTCCACCACACTCCAGGGGAAGAAGCTAGAAGTAGTTGATAATTTCAGCTACCTAGGTGACCAAGTTAGTAGTGGGGGGGGATACTCAGAGAGTGTTACCACTAGAATAAGAATAACCTGGGCAAAGTTTAGAAAGCTTCTTCCCCTACTGGCGACAAAGGGTCTCTTGCTCAGAGTGAAAGGTAGATTGTACGACGCATGTGTGTAAATTGCTATGCTTCACGGCAGTGAAACATGGGCCGTGACTGCGTAGGATATGCGTAGGCTCGAAAGAAATGAAGTTAGCACTATCCGCTGGACGTGTTATGTCAGTGTGCGCAAACGACAGAGTGTAAGCGCCCTGAGAGAAATGTTGGACATAAGAAGCATCGGATGTAGCATGCAGGACAGACGTTTGTGTTGGTATGGTCAATTACTATGGATGCATGAGGAGAGATGAGTGAAGTGCCACTCCCAAATAGTTGAAGGAATCCAGGGTAGAGGTAGACCCAGGAAGACATGGGACGAGGTGGTCAAGCATGACCATCGAACACTGGGCCTCACAGAGGCAATGACGAAAGACTGATACCTCTGGAGATATGCTGTGACTGCGAAGACCTGACAAATGAAGTGAGTTCATGGCTCGCAGGACGGCCTGCTGTGCTTAATTTGGATCGTTGGGTGACATGCTGTGCTTGAGGAGACCTACTGAGTCAAGTACATCAACATCAAAATAAAACTCAAATGGAAATTGTAGTTGTGATATCCTGGCCAGTGGCACGTAAAAAGCACCATCTGAACGTGTTCCATGCCGCCTTGACTGGCATCTGTGCCGGTTGCACGTAAAAAGCACCAGCCAATCGTGGCTGTTGCCAGCCTCCTCTGGCCCCTGTGCTGGTGGCATGTAAAAAGCACCCACTACACTCATTGAATCGTAACCCTTTTATCAGTGTAGATCTTTAGATCTACATGCCTGTGATCTGCACATGTGGCAACAATGACTGCATGTCTTTTCGTTTCTTGTATGAACATTTTACCTGCCTAGATCTGAAAGAAATAAAAACCAGGAATATGGCATCAGTGGTGCTTCTACCCAGCACAAAACCGAACTGCATCTTATCTAAGCAGACTCTCTCCCTAATGAGATGGGCTATGACCCTCTCTGTGACCTTCATCACCTGATCCAACAGTTTGATAATGTGCCACATAATTGATATGAAACTAATTTAGTACAGGGTAAGTTAGATACAAATTGGCTTTCTCAAAGTGGTTGGCGTTAGGAAGGGCATCCAGCTGTAGAAACACTGCCAGATCAGATTGGAGCCTGGTGCAGCCTCCTGGCTTCCCAGACCCCGGTTGAACCATCCAACCCATGCTAGCATGGAAAACGGATGTTAAATGATGATGATGACTAAAAAATTTGACTATCTAGCAATCTATAAACATTTTGACAAAGAACACCTGCACTTGTTACATGTACAAGTGCAGGTGTGCATGTATGTGTATGTCCGAAGTGAAAGGGGTATTTCAGGATATATTTGGTAATTTAATAAAACAACTTCAAGTTTTCAAAAGCAAAAAGAATTTTAATATAAATTTGTATGCATGTCCTCAATAAGCCTTCTGATAAGAAAGATTATTCTATGAATCTGCTTTCTGCTTCAATGCAGGACCGAAATCCATGACATGCCTGCATCAAATAGTCCTTATACATTTTGGATATCATCTGGACAATAATGGTCTCCAGTGAAGTATGATATTGTGAAGACATCTCTTAATCTCCCTTTCAACAATGTTCTAAACATAGTAGTCCATAGGATTTAAATCTGGTGAGTTTGGAAGTCACAAGTTTAATGGCATGTGATCGTAAAGATTGTTTGAGATCAATTCTTGGATTTTGTGGGCTTTGTGAAGTGCTATGTCTTGTTGAAATATGTATGGACTTCCATTGATCCAGGGATACACAAGTCTCCAGCACCTCAATGTATCCAGCTGCATTAATTCTAAGACCCTGTGGAAAGATGTAAGGTGACATGACATGACCTCCTTTACTCACCACTCCTAAAACAATTGCAGTTAGTATGCATCACTCTGGAGACATCAGAAAGATGTACACCTAACCATGTCCTTTCTTCTGTTAGAATTCTGGTCTTGGTTGAAGTTATTATGCTATGTCTGAAAAGGTTTTTAACCTAGTTAAGTAACAATTTGATGCAGGAAATGGTTTACCTATGTCTTTCCAGAAATGAATTGGCCTTTCTTTTAGTACATATGACTTATATGAACGTCCTCATACAATACAGTTCTGATAGTCCACTCTGAATGTGAAGTTCTTTCAGGGGCATCATCAATAATGTTTTGAACTCACAGGATAAATTACAATGTTTGAACATTTAGAATGTCGTTTTATCACTTTGATTCAGCTGAAATATTCCCATCAAAGGGTTACAATTCAATCTGAATTGCAACATTTAGAAACATAGCAATTTCTAAATTACTGTGTTCTGCACATGTGGCAACAATGACTGCATGTCTTTTCATTTCTTGTACGAACATTTTACCTGCCTAGATCTGAAAGAAATAAAAACCTTTCAACTTGTTCAAAGAGAGTATTATACCGATAAATATTATCCCTATCCCTCTGTACATAATAGTATTACATTGCATATATTTATACACACACACACACACATCTATCATCATCATTTAACATGGGTTGAACGCTTTGACCAGGGCTGGGAACCGGAAGCCTACACCAGACTCCAGACTGATTTGGCATGTTTTTCTACGGCTGGATGCCCTTCCTAATGCCAACCACTTTGATAGTGTAATGGGTGCTTATATGTACCACTGGCATGGGGGCTATTTGTGTGACACTGGTATCTGCCATGACTGCCATTTTGCTCGGCTTGATGGGTTGTCTTCTCAAGCATGACATAATGCCAAATGTCTCAATCATTGCTTCTGTGAGGCCCAACATTTGAAAGGAACTCAGCCACTTTGCCTCCATGAGGCCCAATGCTCGTATGATACTCTCTACATGCCACTGGCGTGGGGGCCAGTTATGCGACACTAGCATCAGCCTTGACTACAATTTCTCTTCGCTTGACGGGTCTTCTCAAGCACAGTGTATCACCAAAGATCTCGGTCACTAGTCATTGCCTCTGTGAGGCCCAAAGATCAAATATGCTTAACCACCTCGTCCCATGTCTTCCTGGATCTACCTCTACCACAGGTTCCATCCACAGTTAGAGATCAGTACTTCTTTACACAGCTGTCATTGTCCATATGCATCACATGACCATACATGTTCTGCTGGTGATAATTTCCTTAAAAGACACACCTTCTTTTCACCTGCCCAGCTTTTACACTCTTCTTTGAAAATTCCTTCATACCTTCTGAAGTATGCAGAAAACATAATCCCTTCTTCTGGATTACTCTTTTACTTGTTTCAGTCATTTGACTGCGGCCATGCTGGAGCACCGCCTTTAGTCGAGCAAATCGACCCCGGGACTTATTCTTTGTAAGCCCAGTACTTATTCTATCGGTCTCATTTGCCGAACCGCTAAGTGACGGGGACGTAAACACACCAGCATCGGTTGTCAAGCAATGCTAGGGGGACAAACACAGATACACAAACACACATGCATACATACATACATATATATATACATATATACGACAGGCTTCTTTCAGTTTCCGTCTACCAAATCCACTCACAAGGCATTGGTCGGCCCGGGGCTATAGCAGAAGACATTTGCCCAAGATGCCACGCAGTGGGACTGAACCCGGAACCATGTGGTTGGTTAGCAAGCTACTTACCACACAGCCACTCCTGCACCTGGATTATATGTAAATTCTGCCGAAAATGAACCTGAAGTATTTTTTGACTGTAACAATAATTCCAACAACCATTGATTTTGCTGTTGTACCTGTTCTTGTTGTTGCTGCTGTAGTTGCTTTTGCAACTGTTGCTGTTGTTGTTGTTGTAGTTGCCATTGCAACTGAGCCATAGAAGCTAATAAGTCTTCCATTCTAAGAACATCGACTGTGAACTTTGAATGTCTCATCGCCACTATTGTGTCTTATTAACACTTATGTCCTTTGAAATCACTGAATATGCCACTTTATAACGTGGACTTATAACAAGGTTATAACAATACAAATATAAAGCAGAAATAACCTGTAACAAACAATATCTCTTCTCAACGACTGTCTTCACAAAGCACCTGCACACACCACAATGTCCCTCACTGACAGTGCACATGCTCCTCTATATAGTTTAGGACTGTTGACTTGCTATCCCACAGGGCTTTCACCACAATAATAAGGCAGTTAAGGATACAAAGACAGGGGAAGTTTCTGGACCATTGAAATGCTTAACTCTTTTGCTACCAAACCACCTGAATTTGGCTGAGAATTTCAATGTCAAATGATACCAAAACAGCCAAAATAACCAAGTCATATTCAAATGAGAATTTCAGTGCAAAGTTGATGTTAGTAAGAAACATGTTGGAAGAAATTCTGTTTGTTGCACTTAGTGCAAGCTATGGACACATAACTGTAGTGGAATGTCATGTAGGTTAGCAGAGAAAGCCATCTTTGTATGTGGCAGATGCACAGAAACAATAAGCACTAAGAACATGTGGGAATTAGACTCTCCCAAATACACAGGAGGCTCTTGAGGTTGTAGATAGTTTGTTCCCTAGGTGACCAAATTAGCAGTGGGCAGAAGATGTTCAGAAATTATTGTTAGCAGAATTAGAATAGAGTAGAGGAAGTTCAGAGATATTACCTTTGCTGGCAACAAAAGGATTCTCTCTTAGAGTGAAAAGCAGATTGTATGATGCTTGTGTATGAATGCCTATACTCCATGGTAATGAGACATGGGCTCTGAATGCAGAAAACATGAATAGACGAGAGAGGAATGAAGCTAATATACTCTGATGGATATGCAACATTAGTGTGCATGTATGAATAAGTGTGTATGGGCTGAGAGAATTATTGGGCATAAGAGGAATCAGATGCAGCATACAAAATAGAAGACTCCACTGGTTTGGACATGAGATGAGTAAGAATGAAGAAGGCTGTATCAAAAAATGCCAACCGCTTAAAATAGATGGCAAGTGTGGAAGAGGGAGACCAAGGAAGACATGGGATGAAGTAGCAAGGACTAACCTCAAGATGCTGGGCCCCATGGAGGTGATGACAATGGACCAAGATGTCTGGAAATATGAGGCTCTTGAGAAAACCCACCCACCTCAGTGAAACTGAGTTCAGGAAGCGCAGTTTTCCACTCACATGTAACAAATGTTTTTCACACACCCTACTTCAATAAACCAAATTACATCTCTTTCTCACATTTCTTCTCTTTTCATGCAATATGCTTATCTCTCTTGCCCCACTTCTGCAGTCCAATCCAGTGCTCACTGCCTTTCCCACTGTATCATTGCTATCTTGTTGTCCATCCCTAAATATACCCAAGTTTTACCAAGTGATGCATTCTCCTCCTTCCCAACTTCTTGGTAGTCATATGGACTCACTACACATGCACCTTTAGCAATGCTCAACTAATTTATATTCTCATCCCTGGAAGAACTCCGTCAGTTACAACGACGAGGGTTCCGGTTGATCCGATCAACGGAACAGCCTGCTCATGAGATTAACGTGTAAGTGGCTGAGCACTCCACAGACACGTGTACCCTTAACGTAGTTCTCGGGGATATTCAGCGTGACTCAGAGAGTGACAAGGCCGGCCCTTTGAAATACAGGTACAACAGAAACAGGAAGTAAGAGTGAGAGAAAGTTGTGGTGAAAGAGTACAGCAGGGGGCTCACCACCATCCCCTGCCGGAGCCTCGTGGAGCTTTTAGGTGTTTTTGCTCAATAAACACACAATGCTGGGTCTGGGAATCGAAACCACGATCCTACGACCGCAAGTCCGCGGTCCACACTGTAAAGTGGCTGGGGTTCGGAAGGGCATCCAGCTGTAAAAACCTTGCCAGTGCTTGTACCATATAAAAAGCACTAAATCCATTCTGCTGAGTGGTTGGTGTTAGGAAAGGGCATCCAGCTGTAGAAGACCTGCCATAACAGTCACAGAAGTCTGGTGCAGGCTTTGGCTTAGCTGGCTCTTGTGGTACAATTCCACCCATGCTAGCATGGAACATAGACGTTAAATGATGATGATGATGAAGCTGTAAAAACTATGCCAAAGCAGACAGTGGAGCTTGGTCCTCTGGATTGCCAGCTCCTGCCAAGCCATTCAACCCATGCCAGCTTGGAAAACAGATGTCAAATGATGATGACACACACACATGATAGATCAGTAGCCACTACATACATTTTTTCTCTCTCCTTGTTTTTTTGTGTCTCCCTTTCTGTAGAAGAGCGTAGGCTCAAAACGTAAAAGACTTTTTCAATTCCTGAGCGTTATACTAATAGATCTGTTTGTTTTGTACACAACCTGTCTTCATCTTTTGATATTTTCGTGAACTCTCCCCTATATATGTATTGATATTGATATATGTTGCATATTATACACACACACATCTATCATTGTTTCATCATCATCATCAAAACTTCTGATTATTTATATGTATAAATATACTCATGCATATCTGTATAGATATGTCAGTCTGCCTGTGATCTCACTACACGTCTTGTGTAGTGTCACCACTTCCATCAACATAATCATCATCAATTTAATGTCAACTTTTCTCTGCTTGTATGGATGAGATAGTATTCATTTTGACTGAATTTCTATGGCTTTTTGTTGCCAACCCCCATTTGTTTCCCAGTAAAACAATAATTTCCCATGACCAAGCATTTTTCACAAGATGCAAAACAAATGACACTACTCAATTACAACTATAACACTATGTCAAAACAAGAAGGCCCAAATCAATAGATGTTAAATGATAATGATTTTACACACAAGAAGCATCAGTTGTGGTGTGCAAGAGAGACGATTGCGCTGGTATGGTCATGTGGCGAGAATGGATGAAGATAGGTGTGTGAAAAAGTGCCAATCCCTAGCAGTTGAGGGAACCCGTGGAAGAGGTAGACCCAGGAAAACCTGGGACGAGGTGGTGAAGCATGACCTTCGAACTTTAGGCCTCACTGAGGAAATGACCTGCGACCGAGACCTTTGGAAATATGCTGTGCGTGAAAAGACCAGGCAGGATAAGTGAGTCCAGCCCACTTATGCATGCCTTTCCTCCCTTGGACACACAAAGACCTGTTGAGGCAAGCGAAGTCGATATCGAACCTCATCCGACGACAGGCACCCATGCTTGCGAAGACCTGTTGGGGCAAGTGAAATCGAAATCGGAATTGAAACTGAACCAATCCTATGACTGGCACCCGGCAGATGCCAGGACCCCTGGACTGGTGGTACGTAAAAAGCACCATCCGAATTGTGGCCGAAGCCAGTGCCGCCTCGACTGGCTTCCGTGCCGGTGGCACGTAAAATGCACCAATCCGACCGTGGCCGTTGCCAGCCTCACCTGGCACCTGTGCAGGTGGCACGTAAAAAGCACCCACTACACTCACGGAGTGGTTGGCGTTAGGAAGGGCATCCAGCTGTAGAAACATTGCCAGATAAGACTGGAGCCTGGTGCAGCCTTCTGGCTTCCCAGATCCCCAGTCGAACCGTCCAACCCATGCTAGCATGGAGAACGGACGTTAAACGATGATGATGATGATGACACACACACACAATGAGCTTCTTTGAGTTTCTAGCTTTCAGATTCACTCAAGACGTTTTTGGTCAGCCTGGAGCTATACCTGCTCGAAGTACAACAAGTGGGACTGAACTTGAAACCACATGGTTGAGAAACAAACTTCTCAACCACACAGCCATCCCTATACAATTACTGCTATCTACTTTTACCTGTTTGGGAGTAGAATCCTTCCTTCTTTCCCACAAACTAAAACTTTTTGTACTTGTTGGTAAGTTTGCAGAATCAGATGCCTTATTCTGAAACCACAACACATAATAATAGCATTAAGATCTGATGATGTGGTCCTGTATTTTAAGTGTACAACCATTTTACTTTGGGGGTGGGGAGAGAAAAAATGCTCTAACCTGCATGACAAATTCTCTGCGCCAAGGGAGACCATGTTCAGCAATTAGAGAGTATATAGGTTCTTTCTTTTTGTTAGCCTGTCTGATTTGAATGAGACGGCTAATAGGGTTAATGCCAACACCATAGTTAGGATCTGCCTTCTGCATCTGTAATATAGAGCAAGAGGAAACAATTAGAATGACAACATAACAATTGAATAAACATGTTTTATATAAGAACAGGACACATTACATATACAATATGTAATGTCTTACTTATGTTTGCTTACCAGCCTTGACCTGAGGTTTAACAACAACAAATTTTTAAAAATGTACCACGTGACAACCTTAATTTCTCACTCCACTTCCATCTCAGATCCATACTTTCTGCAAATCTTCTCCAGATCATCAATCCTCTACTAGAATTTCTTCCCAACTACATTTATACTGACACTGACTCACCTAAACAGTAAATGTATCAATCTTATCAGTTTTAGAGGACAAATAAAAAAATAATTTTAACCAGATAAATGAAAACATTTTTTTCTACAGAGAATGAAGAGAGTAGTTTGTAGGAAACCAAAGCATATATTTCTCTCTCTCTCTCTCTCTCTCAATATATACAAGGTGTAACAGGTATTTGAGAAGAATGTTTTACTGTGTGGCATGATTTTTCTGCTAGCTGATTGGTTGGTAAACCAGGGCACATTGCCTGATTCAAGTGTGGATTTAAGCTGGTAACTGAAAATGTGAGATTTTGATTCTAGGTCTTACTATATGAGTCTCCCACCAGTGAACAAGTGGGAGAAGTGAATGAAATAACACAATTGTAGTGAAAACGTTTACAATAAAACTATGAGGTGAGAAACTTATATGCAAAATATAAAATAATGCAATTGAATATACAAAGGTATGTACAAAATGAATTGATAGAATAAGTATCAAGCTTACAAAGAATAAGCCCAGTGGCTGATTTCTTCAGCTAAAAGGCGGTGCTCCAGCACGGCCCCAGTCAAATGACTGAAACAAGGATAAAAATATATATATATATATATATATATATATATAAGATGATTGATAAAAAAACACTGGATGTTTCACTAAAGGACATACCTATACCATCCAGTAGGAAGGATTATATATGTGATCTTTTGAAGAAAACCAACCAATTTGTATGGAGAATGTGGTGGAAAGCTTTCTTTTTCGACAAGGAGCTTAAACCAAATAACAAACCTAAACATGGTGACCTACTAAGAAAAGTATTCAAATCCAGAAGGAACCCACGAACTAACCAACACCCAACCAAGTTTGAAGAAGAATTATATAGTATAATATAGGCGCAGGTGTGGCTGTGTGGTAAGTAGCTTGTTTACCAACCACATGGTTCTGGGTTCAGTCCCACTGCGTGGCACCTTGGGCAAGTGTCTTCTACTGTAGCCTCGGGCCGACCAAAGCCTTGTGAGTGGATTTGGTAGACGGAAACTGAAAGAAGCCTGTCGTATGTATGTATATATATATATATATGTGTGTATGTGTGTGTGCGTGTATGTTTGTGTGTCTGTGTTTGTCCCCCAAGCATTGCTTGACAACCGATGCTGGTGTGTTTATGTCCCCGTCACTTAGCGGTTCGGCAAAAAGAGACCGATAGAATAAGTACTGGGCTTACGAAGAATAAGTCCCAGGGTCGAGTTGCTCGATTAAACGCGGTGCTCCAGCATGGCCGCAGTGAAATGACTGAAACAAGTAAAAGAGTATAGTTAAGAACATGAAGTTCAGGAAGTACCCTAGAAGGTGTAATATACATCAACAAAAAATCAGAAATTACTTGTTGACTTCAAGAAAGCACCAGGGATACTTGTACCAGTGGACAAAGCAAGTAACATTTACATTGTTGATATTGAACTATATAAGTCTATGATTAGGAAGGAATGACACAGTAAATATAGACATGCTAGTAATGACGTATTAAAAAGATTTAACAATACAGGGCTACAAATCATCAGAGATCTAGCAATAGATGATAGAACCGAACCCTATGTCCTTCAAAAACCCATAAATCTAACATTCTTATCAACCCCTCTGTTACATTGATTTATCTTAAATCCAATATAGGCACTATTAGTAAAAAAATCATTGATAGGTAATACCTGTCCTTAAGTCTAAAATTAGATTAGTCCTCTGGTCTGATACCCAAGAGGTTGTTGGATGGTTTAAGCTTCTAGAAATTAGTAAGAATAGTAAATTCTTGCAACTAGATATAGAGAGCCATTATGCCACTATTGACCCAATCATTCTTAATCAAGAATTTTAGCATGAAAAATTCTGATTTGTTCTGATGTGAAATAGATATTATACTTCATATGCAAGCCACTCTAGTAGATTTTGATGGTAGATTATGGAGTAGATTAGATAGGACGAATTCATTTGATGTAGCAATGGGCTCATATGATTCTGCTCAGGCCAGTGACCTAGTTGGAATATATATCCTTTCATTAATCCAGTCTTCCTTTCTGGAAGTAACAAGGAGTTTCTATATCCCTGTAACTTAGTGGTTTGGCAATAGAGACTCATAGAATGAAGCAAACTTCTTACCATATAGTCATGCCTACACCTTTAGCCACATCTGTACCTATGCTATTCATGTTTAACCCATTTCCTTTCTTTCATAAAGAGCAGAGAATTTTAAGCAGCGAGAGAGTTGGTCAGCCCTAACAATTAATCCATCAACTATTACAGATTTTCATTCTTTTGCAGGGGAACTATTTCTTAATGAATAGAGACCATGATGATTTTAATTCCCAGCTAGTTATAGTTCATCTAAACTCTATGCATTGTTCTCACTTTCATATAATTCTTATGTTTCATGGCTGCACAAGAAATTATCTTACTAACCCTGAAATGTAAAACATTCTTCCAATTTAAATTTTTGCATAGAATAAGCATCACATTAGAATAAACACTTTTTTTTGTTTAAATCAATAAAATATCATTCTCATCTATTAGATGCCATTCCTGAAGAGACTTTAAAATTTTCAAAACAAATAGCAAACCTTTATGAGGTTCCTATTTTTCTTCTTGCTAGTGGTTGATTTGGCTTTTGGGCGTACTGATGTTGGAGGAAGAGGTTGCAAATTCTTCAGTTCTTCCAACATTGACTCGGCGGCTCTCTTCTTAGAGACCTGCTTGCTGTTTCCCTCAGCTTCTGTAACAAACTCACCAACAGAACACTGGGTGACAAAAGTTTTCATATGAGGTGGACCAGATTCACGAGTAACCTAAAGATAAAAGAACAATATCTAATAAAATAAAAACTTAACCTGCAAATGGAGAGGGAGGAAGAGAGGTAAATAAAAGATACATGTACACAGACACTGAAAAGAAATGACAAAAAAAAAAAAACAGGAGACGAAATGAATGTTGCAAATGTGAATTATGTGTGTATTGTATGTCCATGTGTGTATTGTATGTCCATGTGTGTATTGTATGTCCATGTGTGTATTGTATGTCCATGTGTGTATTTTCATATGAATTTCCATGCATACATTAATGATTATAGTTCATACTGTCACGATAGAACACCTGTAAGAAAGTTAAAACAATGCAAAAAGAAAAAAAGCTGTGTGGTTACAAAACTCATTTTGCAACATGGTTCCAGGTTCAGTTCCACTGAGCAACACCTTGGCTAGTCTTCTACTACAGCCCTGGGTTGACCATAACCATGTGAATGGAAATGGAAGACAGAAACCGAAAGAATCCTGTTGTATGTGTGTGTGTGTGCGCCTATCTGTGTATGTGTCGTGTGTGCATTGTGTTTCTTCCCCCACCACAGCTTGATAACTGGTGTTGGCTGATGTAAGTCTCAGTAATGTTGTGGTTCAACAAAAGACACTTATACACTAAGTATCAGAGTTACTGGGGTGGATTTGTTTGGTTAACCCCAGAGTCAAATGACTGAAGCAAGTAAGAGATATTTAGCAAATTGAATAAAAGTATTTGTGAAAGTAACAGCAATTAACAAGTATGTAAATTCAAACCTAGCTACACTAAAGTGGATGCAACAAAAAGTTCAATTGAAGTACAATGCAGTTACCAAAGGATTTAAAAAATATATCTGTGTGTGTGTGTGTTGGTGTGTGTGTGTGGTGTGTGTGTGTGTGTGTGTGTGTGTGTGTGTGTGTGTATGTATGTATATATATATATATATTGTTCATTTCATACGTTATGTGGTTTTAACTCTTAATTCTTGAAATATAGGTGCTTCAGGACACGCAGTCACAATTAGTGATGATAACATTTTTCCTTTAAGGTCTAATATTGTGCCTAGCTGTTTATATTAATCTCTATATATAAAACTGTCTATATATATAAAACTGAGAATGTGTCTGTCTGTCTGTGTGAATCCCTAAAACTTGAGAACTACACAAACCAATTTCATTCCAATTTTACACATGTCTTACTTAGGGTCCATGTAGTGTCATGGGCAAAAATTTTTTTGACTTCCTGCCTAGGGCGAGCCCACAGCAATATCATATCTTCTTCACTATTTCAGTACTACGTGTTAACAGTGAAACAAAAACATCTCTCTATGGTAATGTCAGATGTTTCCACTTTAATACTGAAACTATTAAAGTGAAACTATTATATAAGAGGGATGAACCATTAACAGTGGACATCCATTTTGCTAGAAGATCCGCTATGGTCTTATATGCTACACCACTGGTTTTCAATTCATATTAATTAAATTTATATTCAATTTTTCACACTTATTATTTTA
>NC_042999.1:163525827-163594058 GCF_006345805.1 Octopus sinensis | reverse complement strand
GTTTCTCCCTCATCACTGCTTCACAACTGGTGTTCGTTTATTTACATCCCCATAATTTACTGGTTTCACAAGAAGAAACTGATAGAATAAGTACCAGGCTTATCAAAATAAAAAAAAAGCACTAGGCAGTGTCTCATATTTTTGTTTGCCCACTCAGTTGTATCTGTCAATTTATCTTTGTGTATGCATGTGTGTGTATGCATATAATTGACACCAGCGTGCATCTCCAAAGCTCTATCCTCACTCTAATAACCTCACAAATCTGGTTCCAACCCCACTTCGCCCTTAATCATCAGACCTGAATACCTAAACTCTTTGCTTTACTTGAAAAACATTTCCCTAAATCCAGCTCCCTTAGAAAAATCTTTAACTCCCAATCTATAAAACTTTTACTCCATCACCACTAACAATGCCAGAGTAATCTGACATTTTAACAAGAAGAAACTCAGAAGCTCACAATTCGCTTATATCCACCCTAACCCTAACATAACTCACCCTAACCTCAGCTCCATACATATAAATCCAGAACATCAATAAACCAACTTACCAATACTAACCCTCAAACTTCCTACTATAGTTCCATTACTAACACCTGATCCTTAAACTTACCTCAAGGCCTAACTATACCTCATACAGAAATAAAGAACAACGTAGACAATAATACCAGACATGAAAAGTATCGTAATTTACAACCCCACCACCGTCTCTCACAACCCTCGAAAAAATACCATTTTTAATGCCACTACTTAAAATGTATCTAACATTGGTCCTTCACTAAATAACAATCACTTCACAAATTCATCCAGAAAGACCCCCTATGAACCTATACAGCTTCAGGTGCCCTAGATAATTACTGTCTTACTAAAAACATTGTTTACAAATGCACAGTAGCAGCTGTCAACTATAACTATATGTATATATAAGCTTCTACAGCCCCACCTTCAAAGCTAGAGTGGGCAACCACTACTCCAGCTTCAAGTCCGAAACAAAATCCAGCAGTAGGTCTTTATCTCAGCTTATCCATAAACTCAAGAACAAATCAATTTCTTACACTTTAAAGTGATCCATCGTCATCCATGCTAAACCATATACCAGCTGTAACAACAAGTGAGATCTTGGATAGCTGAAGTCTTTATTATACAATCCACTGACTTTCTCAATGAATGTAATAGCATAATTTTTACATGCAGACACAGATTGTGTAACCTTCAATTTAGACAATCTTTATGTTAGCATTTATCAAACTGGTAATATTTTGAGATGTTCAGTTTGAATTTCGCTAATTTTGGATAGCCTTGATAACATTGTGTTAGCATATATTTACAAGGATGTTAATATTAATTCTAATATTTTCTATATATATACATGTATATGTACATGTGTGTGTGTGTTTGTATGTATATATATCATCATCATAATCATCATCATCGTTTAACGTCCGTTTTCCACGCTAGCACGGGTTGGACGGTTCGACCGGGGTCTGGGGAGCCAGGGGCTGCCCCAGGCTCCAGTCTGATCTGGCAGTGTTTCTACAGCTGGATGCCCTTCTTAACGCCAACCACTCCGCAAGTGTAGTGGGTGCTTTTTAAGTGCCACCTGCACAGGTGCCAGAGGGGTCTGGCATCGGCCACGATCAGTTGGTGCTTTTTTTTTTTTTTTTTTTTGTGCTACCGGCACAGAGGCCAGTCAAGGCCGTGCTGGCATCGGTCACGTTCGGATGTTGCTTTTTATGTGCTACCGGCACAGAACCCATTCGAGGCGGGGTTGGCATCGGTCACGTTCAGATGGTGATATATATATACATACATACACACACATATACATATTATATATGTTAATGCAATAAAAACAACTGTTGACTTTATGAGGTGAGATCTTTATTATATTAAGATATAATTTTCTCTTGTGTATTTTTTGTTGTTAAATAATCTGAATTTCTTGAAATTCTGCAGAAGGATATTTGGATTTACCTGTACTTGATAAGACACGTCAAGCTAAGTAAAATCACTTTCACACATACAGGCTTCTCTTTTCGGGTATCAAATAAAAGCACTTATACTGGTGCTGCATAAACACAACCATGCCGATGGCATGTAAAAAAAAGCACCCAGCACACTCTCTGAAGTGGTTGGTGTTAGGAAGGCATCTAGTTATAGAAACCATGCCACAACAGACAAGTGTAGTCTGGACAGCTCCCAGTTCCATGTCAAACTGTCCAACAAATGTCAGCATAGAAAACAGATATTAAACAATGATGATGATGAATGAGCTTAGCAATCTAGCCTCTTTTCATACCCCATAACATTTGGATTTAATTTAGCAGTTGTTCAACAGCCAGCAGAGAGATTAGCATCTAGTTTAGTGTCATACACAAATTTTTCTGTATTTATAAATTACAGTAACATGAAAATATGAATAAGTAGCAGTATCGCCCGGCGTTGCTCGGATTTGTAAGGGAAATAACTATATAAGCATTTTTAGAGAGGTAAAGTATAATAGCCATCTCAATATGGCTAACCACAAAGGGGGGGGGTTACGTTCTGAGATTTAATAATACATTTTTAGAGAGTTACTTCCCTTATATAATAGCAAAAAAAATGCATTAAAAATGGGAAAAAATGATGGTAAATTTTTTTTTAAATCGTAGACTCATCGTAGACATGCGCTAATACCCAGAAGGGCTCGATATGAATCACGACTATAAGATACCCGCTTTTGGTTACACTGCAACGCAAAATGTGGGAGTAGTTAGGAATCTAAATCGTACGAGACAGACACCACACAACCTCACTTTTATATATATATATAGATTAGTTTGTTGGATCAGGTGATGAAGGTCACAGAGAGGGTCATAACCCATCTCATTAGGGAGAGAATTTGCTTAGATGAAATGCAGTTCGGTTTTGTGCCGGGTAGAAGCACCACTGATGCTATATTCCTGGTCCGACAACTGCAGGAGAAGTACCTAGCTAAAGATAAACCCCTCTACATAGCTTTTGTGGACTTGGAGAAAACCTTTGACAGGGTTCCCCGTTCCCTTATCTGGTGGCCGATGCGGAAACTGGAGATTGACAAATGGCTAATAAGGTCTGTACAGGCTCTATACAGAGAGGCTGTCAGCAAGGTTAGGATTGGCAACGAATATAGTGAAGAATTCCGGGTAGAAGTAGGTGTGCACCAAGGCTCAGCCCTCAGTCCCCTTTTATTCATCATAGTCCTCCAGGCAATAACAGAGGAATTCAAAACAGGATGCCCCTGGGAGCTCCTCTATGCTGATGACCTGGCTCTCATAGCAGAATCACTACCGGAACTAGAAAAGAAATTTTGGGTGTGGAAGCAAGGGTTAGAATCACAGGGCCTTAGAGTAAATGTAGCAAAGACCAAAGTTATAGTAAGCAGAAAGGCGAACTCAGCACACACACCCTCGGGCAGGTGGCCCTGCTCGATCTGTAGGAAAGGTGTAGATAGAAACTCCATAAGATGCACCCAATGTAAGCTATGGACGCACAAGAGGTGCAGCAACATTAAAGGAAAATTAACAGATAAGATAGCTTTCATGTGCGGCAGATGCACAGGGACAATAGACACCACAGACACTCAGAAAACAGATTCCATCACACTCCAGGGAGAGAAACTAGAAGTAGTTGATAGTTTCTGCTACCTGGGTGACCAAGTTAGTAGTGGAGGTGGATGCACAGAGAGTATCACCACTAGAATACGAATAGCCTGGGCAAAGTTCAGAAAGCTCCTACCCCTACTGGCGACAAAGGGTCTCTCCTTCAGAGCGAAAGGTAGATTGTATGATGCATGCGTGCGAACTGCCATGCTTCACAGTAGTGAAACATGGGCTGTGACTGCAGAGGACATGCGTAGACTTGAAAGAAATGAAGCTAGCATGATCCGCTGGATGTGTAATGTCAGTGTGCACCCTGAGAGAAATGCTGGATATAAGAAGCATCAGATGTGGTGTGCAAGAGCGACGCTTGCGATGGTATGGTCATGTGCTGCGGATGGATGAGGAGAGATGTGTGAAGAAGTGCCAATCCCAAACAGTTGAAGGTATCAGGGGGAGAGGTAGACCCAGGAAGACATGGGATGAGGTAGTCAAGCATGACCTCAGAGCGTTGGGCCTCACTGAGGCAATGGCGAAGGACCGAGATCTCTGGAGATATGCTGTGACTGCAAAGACCTGGGCTGCTTCCTGCATCAGTTCCGCATAGCCCCTGCCCATTCAAAGTACCCCGGATCCCAGAACGTCCCGCTGTGCTTGAGGAGACCTGTTGAGTCAAGTACATGAACATGAATGTCGAAATAAATATCAATGGAAATAGTAGTTGTGATGCCTGTGGCGGTGGCACATAAAATGCACCATCTGAACGTGGCCGATGCCAGCGCCGCCCCGACTGGCTCCTGTGCCGGTGGCACATAAAAAGACCATCCAAACGTTGCCAGCGCCGCCTTGGCTGGCTCCCGTGCCGCTGGCACAATAAAAGCTCCAACCGATCGTGACCGATGCTGGACCCCCCCCCTGGCACCTGTGCAGGTGGCACGTAAAAAGCACCCACTACACTCGCGGAGTGGTCGGCGTTAGGAAGGGCATCCAGCCGTAGAAACTCTGCCAGATCAGACTGGAGCCTGGAGCAGCCCCTGGCTTCCCAGAAACTGGTCGAACCGTCCAACCCGTGCTAGCATGGAAAACGGACGTTAAACGATGATGATGATGATGATGATGATAATGAAATTGGTTAAGATATTTTTAAGTATAACTTTTGTGTGTGCATGTGTGTGTGTGTGCATGTATGTGTGAATACTAAAAGTTATCCAATATGCCATGGAGAGCAAGAGCATTAAGACAGATACAAAGTGACAGACAGACAGACATTCTGAGCAATTAATTAGAAATTTTTGGCGTATATATCTAATGAAGTTATAACAGTATGCATTAATTTTTTAACTTTAGTTTTTGATAACACTCAGAGGATAACAACTCATAATAGAGTTTAACAGACATTTGAAATTTCGGGTGTGTGTGTGTGTGTGTGTGTGTGTGTGTGTTTGTATATTTAAGATACATTTAAGATTTTTTTTCCAGAAATTGTAATTTTATTTTCAAAAGTCCCAGCATCAAATGGTTACAAACTCTTTAGATAAAGTCAACTTACCTCAAAAGAGACTGTCAAATTACGCTTTAAAGCAATTTCATGGACTAGACTAATTTCAGATTTTAATTGGTCTTTATCTAAAGAGGGAAATAAAAAACTTAAATCATAAAAGATTCGAGACAGGAATCTAAATATTTATTACTTTGTGTTATCATCAGTTTGTCTTTAGATATATCTATATGATTAATATCAAGCAGTGAGCTGGTAGAATCGTTAGCATGTCAGGCAAAATGCTTAGCAGCATTTTGTCTGTCTGTACACTCTGAGTTCAAATTCTGCTAGGGTCAACTTTGTCTTTCATCCTTGTGGAGTCAATAAAATAAATACCAGCTGAGTATTTGACTTACCCTGCCCCCACCCGCCGAACTTGCTGGCCTTGTACCAAAATTTAAAACCAATATGCTTACATGATTAATTCTACTGCTTCTAGAGAATCTACTTCCATTGCCACTTTGGAATATAACAATGCAAGTTCACAAAAGCAGGTAAAGAAAGAGAACTCATAATGAGTTGGGCTGAGATATGTTTCAGATCAGAATTAGGAGTTTAATTCATTAGTCTATGGTTAAAATTATTCAACAATGCCAGGCAAAAATGTCTTGTAAGTGTTTAGCTTCAGCTATTCACATTCTGAGTTAAAACCATTTTTAAAGTCCACTTTCTTTTTAATCCTTCCAGGACTGATAAAATAAAATACCAGCCAGGAAGTAATGGGGGCAGTATAATCAACTATACCCCACCTGACACATTTTTAGTCTTGTGTTTATGTTAGAAACATTTATTATCATTATCCTTATAAGCATCTTAATGTTTTTTATCTAATGGTGACATTAGTTGAACAGATCAAGAAAAATGCATTGCTTTATGTATTTTGTCCATGTCGTCTGGGAGCTCTAAGTTCTCATTTCATCACAAGTATCATCATGATTTGTTATGTAGTTCCTATAGTCTGAAAATATTTCAAATAAAAACAGCCCACAATCATTTCAAAAATTCTTAACTTAACATAAGCTCAAAGCATTGAAATGTAAACCTTATAATTTATAGTAGTAAATGTCAAGCCACAACCATGTTACTATTATCATCAGTTACGATGATACCGTTAATACTGTATCAGCTTCAATGCTACTGAAATTATGCAGACATACAGATAAACAAAGGAAAGTTAGAATTACAATCTGGTAATGATTGTCACATAGAAATACCTTCAGTGTTTGATTCCTCAATAACTTCTTTCTTTTTTGTGTTAACAATTGGTTCATTGTGCAAGACTTGAAGTGCTTTAGCAGCAGCATTATGCCGGGCAGCTTGGCGGGTTAAACCTTCACCACTGAATTCACGATGACCAACTTTTAGAGAGACATAACTCATTTTGGAAACCCTGGGGAAATGATACCTACAAATAAAATCAAAAGGAGCATGTTTTATGATTTCAATAAATAACTGCTGGAAACTGCTTTAATTTCCATTAAACTCAAAGATATCTTTAACTATTAATGAATTTGTACAACTGCAGAGAAATAAAATAGCTTGGGATTCATTCCCAAATTCTAAGAAGAATTCATATTGACAAAGGATATGATTTTTAAAGTAGCATAAAGGAAAATCAAAATACGTAAGAATATCATAAGTAGTTCATATCAACACTTTAAGAGCTATGATTTACAGAATAATCTAACAATTGCTCATGAGAAAGACACTTCATAAAGCTTGAAATTTGTTAATATTTCTGAATACGTTTTTCAACAAAAAATATGAAATAAATGTAGTTTAACAAACAACCAAGATGAAGACACCACTCCACAATTAATATGTAATACAAAAAGTCCTCATTTCAGAAATACAGAATTGTATGAACAACCTATCAGGTCATTAAGAATTAAATGTTTGATTTTCTTATGCACCAAGTTTGACAGTTGTTAACTTTAATGCTTTATTGTGACAATTCTTTATTTTACAACATTGAAGAATTAAAACATCATTTTTTGAAATACAATCCACGGTGTCTGATTATATTACAAGTTTTCTCACGTAAATCAATTTTTGTAAACTCATGGATAAATCAAAAATTCATGTTGTTTATGAATATGAGTTCAGTCGTGGAACCAATGCATCCCAAACTGCTCGAAACATCAATGAGATGTTTGATGAAGGTCTAGTGAATGAGCACACTGTATGCCAATGGTTTGAGAAGTTCCGGCCTGGTGACTTTACTCTTGAAAATCAGCCCCATGGTAGACCTGAGACCAAGGTGGATAATGATGAGCTGGAAACTGTAGTG
This sequence comes from Octopus sinensis, assembly GCF_006345805.1. NCBI lineage: Eukaryota > Metazoa > Mollusca > Cephalopoda > Octopoda > Octopodidae > Octopus > Octopus sinensis. The sequence goes on along the minus strand of NC_042999.1, from coordinate 163,586,615 downwards.
AAAGGCGGATACATCTCTAACTATGCGTGAGTTAGCTGTAAGGTTTGATGTTTCAATTTCAACTGTATTGGACCATCTGAAACAAATCGACGAGGTAAAGAAGCTGGACAAGTGAGTACCACATGAAGTGAACAGGCATCAAATGAAACATCATCCTGAAACTTGCTGTTCTTTGCTGTCACAGCATAAAAGCAAACCATTTTTTGCATCATATTGTTATGTGTGATGAAAAATGGATTCTTTTCAACAATAGCAAGCATTCTGCATGGTGGTTGGATAGAGATGAAATGCCAAAACACAATCCAAAAAAGAATATTCACCAAAAAAAGCTAATGATGTCTGTTTGGGTGGTCCAGTACTGGTGTCATCCACTACTTCATGAGCTTCAAGAGACCTGGTAAGTCAATTACAGTAGATGTATACATCAACCAAATGGATGAAATGATGAGTGAACTTGCAATTAAACAACCGAGATTGGTCAATAGAGATAGGCCAATTCTCTTGCAAAACAATGCTCGACCATATGTAGTACAAAGAACACTACTTATGTTACAGGAACTGAACTTGGAAGTACTCTGTCATCCACCATATTCACCAGATCTTGCACCAAGTGACTATCATGTTTTTCCCAGCATTAGACAACTTTTCGCAAGGAAAAAACTTCAAATATGAAGATGCAAAAGAGTTTTTTGTGATTTCATCATCTCTTGCTCTCCAGAATTCTTTGCTGCCAGCATAAATAAGATACCGATAAAATGGCAAAATTGAGTTGATAATTTAGGTGCATACTTTGATTAACTGCATTGCTTTTTGTTGAGATAAAGTAAAATAAACTTTATGAGATAAAGTAAAATAAACTTTATGAGATAAAGTAAAATAAAATAAACAATTTAGTCTTAATGACCTGATACAAATTTCTACATTTCTCATGATCAGTTGATAATAAGATAACTTGCACAAATAATCTCAAAATAGGGGTACAATTCAGTGGTGAATGGTGACTTGGAAACAGAACATGCAGGACAATCACCAAGGGGTTGTGGAGCCTTAGTCTCCCCTTCACTAAAAGCTATTCACACCCAACACCATCTATGAATGTGATATGAACTAATTTTAATGTGAGAAAATGCATGTCTACCAAAAGGCCACACTTTGGGCTTGATACTCGCTCTGCACTGGACTTCATGTTCCTCCATTAGCAATACCCTGGCAATAAGCTTGCCATGATGACTGTTATTGGTTATAAGAGACGTCTGAGAAAATAATAAAACCTAATACTCTTTACTCTTTTACTTGTTTCAGTCATTTGACTGCAGCCTTGCTGGAGCACCGCCTTTAGTCGAGCAAATCGACCCCGGGACTTATTCTTTGTAAGCCCAGTACTTATTTTATGGGTCTCTTTTGCCGAACCGCTAGGTGACGGGGACGTAAACACACCAGCATCGGTTGTCAAGCAATGCTAGGGGGACAAACACAAACACACACACACATATATATATATATATATATATATATATACGACAGGCTTCTTTCAGTTTCCGTCTACCAAATCCACTCACAAGGCATTGGTCAGCCTGGGGCTATAGCAGAAGGCACTTGCTCAAGATGCCACGCAGTGGGACTGAACCCGGAGCCATGTGGTTGGTTAGCAAGCTATTTACCACACAGCCACTCCTGAGCTATTTAAAATTTATTTGTAAACCAGTTCAATTCTTTGTTTCTTCTTGGTAAATTCATTGACCACTTTGGTATGAAATGTAAACACACCACACTCTACTTTCATCTTCTACAGGTTTTCATTCGTGGAAATGAAGACCAAATTACTCAATCTCTCTTCACTTTGAGAACACTTCATATAATAATCTATGTCTTCCGTGCCGGTGGCACGTAAAAGCACCATCCGTTCGTGGCCGTTTGCCAGCTCCGTCTGGCTCCTGTGCGGGTGGCACGTAAAAAGCACCCACTACACTTGCGGAGTGGTTGGTGTTAGGAAGGGCATCTAAATGATGATGATGATGATGATAAAGAAATTTCTCACGGGAAGTAGATATGGCAGGTATGGTCACAATCAGGCATAAAAATTTTGTTACTTAGGTCGGAGTTTGATTTAATTCAAGCTTCCATATTATGTCAGCAACTTCTTGGATGTTTGACACTTGCTTTGTAAAATCTCATTCAATATGTTTTTATAGATATCCAAAAATGAAAATGGTTCCATCCAAAATTTTCATGGTAAAAATCTGAACTCAAAGATCTTAAACAATGGTGTTTTAAATCTTTGCTCAATGTCAGCAATAACTTCATGCAAAATGTTGTTAAAGAAAGTTCTTAAAACAGCTTCTGGCACTTGATGGTAACCATGCTTCTCTGATGGTTCAGCAGCACCATCCATAACCCAGCAGTAAAATTCTTCAAATTTGTTCTTGATAGTGTAATGAGCCACAGTTGGGGCATGCAATCTTGATATGAACAACCTTTTTGGGTTTTTTCAACCCACCAGTTTGCAGGAAATCATAATATCAGTTAGAACATTACCTAAAGAGTTATTGAGAATTACACATTTTCTCCTGTTGAGCAGTTTAGTGCTGGATACCTACCAAAATTCTCATGGCATTCAAAGAGAACACAACTCAGCTCTCACTAAGCAAATCAAGACAAAGTTTCAACAAGATCCAGCAGTTGCTCACATCTTGAAGATAACTAATTGTTTAGTAGTCACAGTTAAGTTGATCCCTACATCTTAGTTTCTATACCAGTGAGGATTTGACAATTTATGTATGTATTCATGTTCAGCCTTCCTTTAACCCTTTAGTGTTCGCATTATTCTGCCAAAATTAATCCTTTTTTATCCACATTGCCTTGAACTAATCAGGCATTATCTTGGTGCTATGAGATTTTGATGAGGTAGCTGTTAATTTTTTAATCGATATTGTAGGGTTGGTGTGAGAGACCAGATCTGGCCAGTTTGAACATAAAACAGGCAGAATACTTTTGGCCGGATATGGCCGGTTTAAATGCTAAAGGGTTAAATAAATCTGAAGTTAAATATTCAAGAGCTTTGCTTCTGTTTGTAATATATGTAGCCAGCCTAATCTCACACCACAATTAATACAATTACACCTACTGCAACAGTACCAACCAACTGTTTTTTGAAGTTCTCAACTTCATGAATACATCTCGAAATGTCAAGTAGACTTTTTTGAAGAATCGAAAACAGAATCTGAGCCACTCAATTCAGTTCTAATTCTGAAGCACTCCAATCCTCTGGATTTTCTAATCATCATCATCATCATCATCATCATCATCATCGTTTAGCGTCCACTTTCCAAGCTAGCATGGGTTGGACGGTTCAACTGGGGTCTGGGAAGCCAGAAGGCTGCACCAGGCCCAGTTTGATCTGGTAATGTTTCTACGGCTGGATGCCCTTCCTAATGCCAACCACTCCATGAGTGTAGTGGGTGCTTTTTACGTGCCACCGGCACAGGTGTCAGACGAGTCTGGCAAACAGCCACGAACAGATGGTGCTTTTTACGTGCCACAGGCACGAGGCCAGTCGGGGCGGCGCTGGCAACGGCCACAAACGGATGGTGCTTTTTACGTGCCACCGGCACAAGGCCAGTCAGGGCGGCGCTGGAAACGGCCACGTTCGGATGGTTCTCTTACGTGCCACCAGCACTGGTAACTCAGCTGCAATTTCCATTGATCGATTTCGATTCTGATTCTAATATAGTTGAAAACAGCTCAGAAAACAACAGTAATTTTGTTTAGACAAAATGGATACTTGTTGAGATGAATAATTCCAACATGTCTCAGGTAACTTTGGAAATCACCTAATAATTTCATCCAGTAGGGCTATTCAAGCCATTAACTTAGAGAAAAAAGTCAAAATTTCTTGTAAAATTTGGAAGAAAACTCGACATTCATGAATACTTGAAGCTGACTGAGAAAGTACCAAATTAAGTGAATGTGCATAAACAATGTACAAATATGATTTTGCGCCAAAAGTCTCCTTTATTCTTGTTTGCACTCTGTCCAAATACCCAACCATCAGATTTGTTTCATCCTAAGTTTGTGTGATGAATTTTTGGCCACAGTTGAATTAATTAACAAATTTTCGAACTTCTGTCAGCAATGCAGCTTTTCTATCTCTGCTGACATTGATGTATCCCAAAAACCTTTCTTGAGGCTTTTCCTTCGCATCAACAAATTGCAAAACATGTGATGATTGTGATTTCATTTGAAGTTCTATAGTCTCATCTGACATAACAGCAACAAATGCTATTTTTTTTATCATTGGCTTAGTTTCACTTTCACTTGTAGCAGCTATATAATGAAATGATCTTGTTTTGATTATCACTTGAAAGTCCAGAAAATGTGCAGTTGGCAGTTTTCTTCACAAGATCTAAACACTATCTTAAACAACCATTATATTCTGCTACTGCTTCATGTATAGCCACAAAATTACCCTTATAGTTTGATTCTTCTGTTTCATTGTGTCCTTCAAATAGTAATTCTTGACAGGCCAAAATTTTGATACAATGAATTAACCTTTTCAATACATCATGAGTTTTCTCAACTGATCTATTATGGAGGTGAATCAAACCTGCTTGCCAGTGATTAATTGCTGTATCAATTCATTTGACCAAAGTTTTCAGAGTAATTACAGGGTTCAGGTTCTGAGATGCTTGTATTTTGTTAAAGCTGTAATCAAATTGTACAAATCACAGTAGCCAGTAGCTGTCCATGTGACAAAATGCTGACAAAATGACAGACATGGGAAAAAGAAAAATTTGCTAAGAATGAGACATCATTCACTCATACTATTCACAATACTTGGAATAAAAATAATGATGACATTCCTTTCTGCCCACTTTGGTTTCGATTTTCATTTCAAGCTTTGGCTTCTCTTTTCTGAGAATGATAATATACTTTTTGTTGCAAAGGTTGGGAAAGTAGAGAGGAAACTGAGCTAGTTGACTCTTGTGCCATCCTGGGCATAAAAAAGGTTACTTTTTAAATTGAGTCGAAGTTTTATTCTAACAAAACATTTAGGTGCTTGTTTACTTAAACACAACTATTTTAAAATCATTTTAAAGCATTAGCATGGATAAATAGATGAAAATTTTACTTTTTAATCACAAAAAAGTAAGCTGCTTCTTTGTTTCAAATGTGAACTAATTGAGAAAATTTTAGGGTTACATGACTGAATTCGGTTCTTAAGAAAGGACCCAGAATACTCTCCATGGGTTAAATCATTTTATTTTAAAAAGCAGGCATGGCTGTGTGGTAAGAAGTTTGCTTCCCAATTGCATGGTTCTAGGTTCAGTATCAGTGTGGAGCACCTTAAGCAAGTGTCTTCAACTACAGCCTTGGGCCAACCAAAGCCTTGTGAGTGGAATTGGCAGGCAGAAACTGAAAGAAGCCCATTATATATACATGTATGTGTGTGTGTATAGTTGTGTGTGCATGTTTGTCTGTCTTCGCCCACCACTTGACAACTGGTCTTGGTTTGTTTATGTTCCCTTTAGTTAGTGGTTCAGCATGAGAGATTGAGAAAATAAGTGCCAGACTTTAAAAAAAAAAAAATACTGGGGGTCAATTCATTCAATTAAAAATTCTTCAAGGAAGTGTCCCAGCATGACTGCAGTTTAATGACTGAAACAAGTAAAAAGAGTAAAAGAGTATACTCTTCAGAACCAAATAATCATATGGAATTAACCAGAATCAGCAATAAAGCAAACTTGCAAATTGACTAAATCTGAATCTGCCCAACCAAGAGGAAAGGTTTAAGTCATTTGAATAGGCAAACCTTTGATCTCTGTTACACAGGGCAGTAAAAACATCAGTGCTTCAGGAGAAAATATGTGGACAGTGTGTCTGCTGGTTTAACATAACAAGAAAACAAGCAGTAAAAACATTTGCTTTCCTCTGCCTTTCTCTCTCTTGACTACTCACTCATTTGTTTTGTCTATCTTTTCAGGAGGCGCAATGGCCCAGTGGTTAGGGCAGCGGACTCGCGGTCATAGGATCACGGTTTCGATTCCCAGACCGGGCGTTGTGAATGTTTATTGAGCGAAAACACCTAAAAGCTCCACGAGGCTCCGGCAGGGGATAGTGGTGATCCCTGCTGTACTCTTTCACCACAACTTTCTCTCACTCTTACTTCCTGTTTCTGTTGTACCTGTATTTCAAAGGGCCGGCCTTGTCACTCTCTGTGTCACGCTGAATATCCCCGAGAACTACGTTAAGGGTGCACGTGTCTGTGGAGTGCTCAGCCACTTACACGTTAATCTCACGGGCAGGCTGTTCTGTTGATTCGGATCAACCGGAACCCTCATCATCGTAACCGACGGAGTGCTTCCATCCTATCTTTTTAATACTCCCTTCTCAAAAAGAATAATAGAACTCTCTTAAAAAAATAGTTGCCTTTCTCTGTTTGTCTCTCTCTTAACCACTCATTTGTTTTTTTCTTTCACACTCCCTCTTCTTTTTGAAGAAGGAGCAGCAAAGCAATTATTTACGGCTTTTCCTTCTTTTCTCACTAAGCAAACAGCCATTTTCTTTACTTATACTTATTAAATAATATCAGTTGTTTACAATTCATACTTACAAATGAAAGAATGGGAAAAACAAAAAAATTCAAGTACAATGAGAATAGTGAAAATTATCAATAAGTTATATGACACAAAAATTAGTTATCCTGGAAAAATAGTAAGGCATGCAGTGCATGCATTACATATGATAGGTCCTTTGTCCCTGGTGCAGGATGTCATAACAATTTGAAAGGTTTTGTTTTTTTTTCAGTTTCAAAACCATTAGGATGAAATTATGTAAAACATGAATTGAAAATATGCTTTCAGCCAACAGAGGACTTTACCCATGAACAGAAGAGGTGAGGTCTGATCTGAGAACATTGGTTTTCATAGTTGAAATAGAAACAAAAAGCCATGTCAAAACCATTCTAGCATTAGAAAATCAACATTAAAACAGGGATTATGAAAGAACTGTAGTTAATTCAAAGATATATACTACAAGCCATTTGAAATATTATGATGGCATACTTGAATATGAAAAGAAGGGAAGAACGATATTGCTTAAATTATCAACATTTATCTTTATCTTTTTTCCTTTTACTTGTTTCAGTCATTAGACTGCCTTGGATTTTTAGTTGAATGACTCGAAATACATCTTAATCAATAATCAACTACCAGAAAATACCCAATCACATAATTTATTAACCCACTACATATGAACATTAAGGTCAAACATAACAATATAGAACAAAACAATGTACATATTACTCATTGATGTACATTGTTTTGTTCTATATTATTATGTTTGACCTTAATGTTCATATGTAGTGGGTTAATAAATTATGTGATTGGGTATTTTCTGGTAGTTGATTATTGATTAAGATGTATTTCTCCATTTTCTTATTTTGTATTATTAATTTGTGGTAAAACATTTTACCTTTGCCCATATAATACAGTGAATGAATTAACTGCATCGCAATTCTTATTAACTTTGTTGGGTACTTTACTAGCAGTATATTGGATACATGTTATCCCATGGTGGGTTGCACTCACAACCCCCAATTTGTAATATATATATATATATATATATATATATATGACAAGCTTCTTTCAGTTTCTGTCTATCAAATCCACTCACAAAGCTTTGGTCAGCCTAAGGCTATTGTAGACGACACTTGCCCAAGGTGCCATGCAGTAGGAATGAACCCAGAACCATGTGGTTTGAAAGCAAGCTTCTTACCACACAGTCACGCCTGTGCCTATTCTGTATGAATACATTTTTACAAGTTTGAAAAATGTAGAACAAACCTTAAAAATAAACCAAAAATACTGTGTTGTTTAGTTTGAAGTTATTCACTAAATGTAAAATTAACTTTTTGTCATAATAAATATGAAAAGCCTCTAATACTCAAGTAGAAGGTTTGTTGCAAGAGTTTGGTAAAACGGTTTGAATTGTGGCTGATTAAGAATGATTCTCTTCCTAACTAAGAAATGAACATGTATTTAGATGACCAAAGATAGAGTTTTTCACATTTTTACTATCATGCATCAACACCATAATAGATGCTTCAGACAAAAAGTGTTGAGTGGAAGACATTAGAATTAAAATTAAGAAAAAGGATTTACCTAGATTTACTTTTTATAGTACTAAATTATAAAATATATAAGCAATACCGCACCAGAAACCAAGTTTTTGAATGAAAGAAAATCTACATTTAACTGTACCTTTGATTGTAATATCCTCTATAATCATAGTTGTGGGGCGTAGGAGAATAAAATGGATGGCGATGTTCAAATGTTTTGTAAATGGCTGGTTCACCCCTTTTCATTGCAAGGGCATTCAGTTCAACAGTGGGTGTGATGGTGTTAGCTGGAAATATTGAAAGAAAAATTATTTTTTTATACTTGTGGATGGTCATTTGTTTTTTGCCAATTAAACACACACACTATTTATTCAACCTTCACTTTAGTTTCTACTTTTATTATTTTTAGTTTATACATCTGTCAAATTTCTTTCATCACACATTCTGTGACCCCATCAGTAACTCTGTTCCATGTGTCTCCTCTTGTCCTGCTTATTCCATTTTGTCCATTATTTATTTTTTAGCTTAGTCCAATTTGTGCATTTATAAACATGAAATTAATAATGTCCTACAACTTGAGTTATAGGGAATAGTACTGAAACTTTTGCCATCAAAGAAATGGTACAGATGGACAAATCAATAGTGTGTCAATTTACCAACCTAATAACCAAACATTTGTATCCTACAAATGCTATGTCGTGACCATGCAAAATAACTACTAAGTGTAAAGGATATAGTTGACAGAAAGCCTATAGATGTAAAAAAAAGAAAAGCAACTGCATTGTTAACTTACAATATGGACTTCAAATTCTGCTAGAAATATAGAGCAATGGACTTGGCCAGGCTGATATGCACAAGAAATCATTGCATGAAAACTATTTTGAGCAGTACTTCTATAACCCAATAAAATATGGACTGCAACAACAGTGTGAAGAACAAGTCAATTAAGCAGTTATTGCCTTTCTCCAGTTTATTGAGAAAGGTTTGACTTCTTTAACCAGAAAAACAGAAATTAAACTGAGACAGACACAATATACTAAGAGCTTATTACCACACAATAATGCTCATATATCTCAAACTAGATATTCCAAATCATAAAGATGTGAAATTAAAGTATACCAAGAATATCTAAAAAGATAGAAGCAAAATTTTAAAATAAGAATAAAAACAAAAATTACATTTAGACGGTTACATGATATACATTAATCTATTTTATTGTTTCTTGAGAGTCATTATGCCAACAATAACACATGCATAGGTTCAATTTCACTCCTTTATTGTTTGTTTAATGTGGTCATTAAACAATCAATCAGTTGTTTGTTAGTCGAAGTTCTCTCGTTGCTGCTTGTGGCTTTTTCAGTAACTTAGTAACTTTCCCATTCACTTCAAGGTCTCCTCTGCCTCTGTCTGAGAGTTGGCATTATATCTGAGAGTGTATGCACACTCTAAACCCATAAATCTTCAGCAAACAAGAGACTGACCAAGAACAGAAAGGACAAAAGGCCAACCACTTACAGAGGTCATGGATGGCTAGTGCACATACACCCAAACACACGTATAAGCAGTCACATGGGTGTACACATGCAAACACACACAAACCCTTTGTTTACTCTCATCCTTACCTCCTCTTCTAAGCAAACACACATACAAGCATGCATACACAGAGACATCAGACCGATTTTCAGACAGATTCAGAGCAGACCTTGGAGCAAGAAGGGAAGTCATTAAGTCATTGAAAAGGTTGCAAACAGCAGTGAAAGAACTTTGACTAACAAACAGCTGAATGATTGTTTAACCAGTATAGTAAACAAATGATTGATTAGTTGGTTGGTTGGTTAGGTATTTAACCAATTGCCTAACAATAAGTGGAATTGAATCCATGCATGTTATTATTATTATTATGGTGACAAAAGGCCTCTCGCTCAGAATAAAAAGCAGACTGTATGATGCATGTGTACGAACAGCCATGCTACATGGCAGTGAAACTTGGGCTGTGACTGCTGAGGACATGCGTAAGCTTGCAAGAAATGAAGCCAGTATGTTCCGATGGATGTGTAATGTCAGCGTTCATACTCGACAGAGTGTAAGTACCTTGAGAGGAAAGTTAGATCTAAGAAGCATCAGTTGCGGTGTGCAAGAGAGACGTCTGCGCTGGTATGGTCATATAGCGAGAATGGATGAAGATAGTTGTGTGAAAAAGTGCCACACCCTAGCGGTTGAGGGAACCTGTGGAAGAGGTAGACCCAGGAAAACCTGGGACGAGGTGGTGAAGCACAACCTTCAAACATTAGGTCTCACCGAGGAAATGACCAGAGACCGAGACCTTTGGAAGTATGCTGTGCGTGGGAAGACCCGGCAGGACAAGTCAGACCATAACCCATGGCCTCTACCTGGGACGTAGCCAGCCCACTTATGCATACCTTTCCCTTTTGTGACACAAACCCTACTTGTGAAGACCTGTTGAGGCAAGTGAAAATCAAAATGAAAATCAAAATCGAAATCGATCAACATCAATGGAAATTGTAGCTGTGATACCTGTGCCGATGGCACGTAAGAGAACCATCCGAACGTGGCTGTTGCCAGCACCGCCCCGACTGGCCTCCGTGCCGGTGGCACGTAAAATGCACCATCCGATTGTGGCCATTGCCAGCCTCGTCTGGCCCCCGTGCCGGTGGCACGTAAAAAGCACCATCCGTCTGTGGCCATTTGCCAGCCTCGTCTGGCACCTGTGCAGGTGGCACGTAAAAAGCACCCACTACACTCACAGAGTGGTTGGCGTTAGGAAGGGCATCCATCCATAGAAACACTGCCAGACCAGACTGGGCCTGGCGCAGCCTTCTGGCTTCCCAGATCCCCAGTTGAACCGTCCAACCCATGCTAGCATGGAAAACGGATGTTAAACGATGATGATGATGATGATTATTATTATTATTATCATTATTATTATAATGACATTCCCAAGATACAGAAAATTTGTTTCAACACACAAATTCACATAAAGAATCAAGCAAACCTAATACAAAAATGAATTAATTTTATATATTTCTAATAAATTTTTAGATACTACATAGTAATAGGGTGCATCAGTGTATTTACTTAACTGCAGTTTCTAGCTGTAAGCAAGAGAAACAATTGTAAGCATTCAATGTTTTGCAAGTTTGCCGTAGACACATATATTTAAATAAGCGTTTAACCCTTTGTTACCAAACTACCCAAAATCAGCTGAAGTGACAATATTTTCATGAGCATTTCAGCACAAATCTCATTAGTGCGTTCATGAAAATACATGGCTTCACTATTCTTTTATTTGTTTCAGTCATTTGACCGTGGCCATGCTGGAGGGCTGCCTTTAGTTGAACAAATCGACCTTAGGACTTATTCTTTGTAAGCCTAGTACTTATTCTATTGGTCTCTTTTGCCAAACTGCGAAGCTATGGGAACATAAACACACCAGCACTGGTTGTCAAGTGATGATGGGGGGGTGGGGGAATAAACACAGACACACACAAATATATAAATATATACAATCCACTACAAAAAAACCGACACACACCAATATATAAATTTCTACTCCTACCACCCATCCCACATAAAAAGAAACATTCCATATAGTATGGCAAGACGCATATGCAGCATAGTGACCGACTCACAAACACGCCAAATAAGACTAAATGAACTTAAAAACTTCCTACTAGAACAGAAATTAATAAAAAATGGAATCACAAGAGCAATGAAACTGGACATCACAGAACTCAGAACTCCAAAAACGAAAAACAAAAAGAACATCATCCCTTTCATAAACACACACAACCCTGGAGTTACCAACATGTTCCAAATCATACATTCAAACCTACCAATAGTCCTACAAAGCCCCAAAATGGGAAACGTATTAAACAAATAAAAAAACAGTAAATGCCAAGACAAAAACCTGAAGAAACAACTAACTCATCGGAGACTAAAACTGAATTCTTTGTAAAGATCTGCAGTAACCCCACATAGAGGGAGACATAGAAATGAAATTTAAAAGTAGTCACATATTCAAAATAAATGCAGATATGAACTGCAAGATGCAGAATGTAATATACTGCATAACCTGCCCCACATGCAAGGAGGATTATATAGGTGAAGCTGGAAATTCTTTATGCCAACGAGCCAGAACTCACCAACAACATGTCCGACAGGAGGAACTGCGCAAGATACCACTGAGTAAACACCTAGATACATGTGGAGAAGGAAAATTTAAGATCTTTCCTTTCTACAAATGTCCAAAGAATAACACCTCCTTCAGGAGGAATCATCATCATCATCATCATCATTTAGCGTCCGCTTTCCATGCTAGCATGGGTTGGACGGTTCAACTGGGGTCTGTGAAGCCAGAAGGCTGCATCAGGCCCAGTCTGATCTGGCAGTGTTTCTACGGCTGGATGCCCTTCCTAACGCCAACCACTCCGTGAGTGTAGTGGGTGCTTTCTACGTGCCACCCGGAGCTGGCAAACGGCCACAGACGGATGGTGCTTTTTACGTGCCACCGGCACGGGGGCCAGGTGAGGCTGGCAACGGCCACGAACGGATGGTGCTTTTTACGTGCCACCGGCACGGAGGCCAGTCGGGGCGGCACTGGCCACGGCCACGATCAGATGGTTCGCTTACTTGTCACCGGCACTGGTATCACAGCTGCAATTTCCATTGATGTTAATCGACTTCGATTTTGGTTCTGCTTTCTGATTTGATTTGGCTTGATTTTGATTTTGATTTTCACTTGCCTCAACGGGTCTTCACAAGTGGAGTTTTGTGTCCCAAGAAGGAAAGGTATGTGTAAGTCGAATATGGAAAAATATTTCATAACTAAGTTCTCTGCCAAATTGAATGGCTGAAAATATCGATAATAAGCTGTACCAGATGAAGGACCAAATTTGTAAAGTAAATTGTATTAAACACACACACATGCACACACACAGTTCTACACATATGTTTTGGTTTTTGAAAATACAACATTGAACAAATGATCTTCTAATATATGAATGAAACCATTTTACTTTAATTTGTGGAACCAGTTGCTTCTGTATGATAAAACTTAATATTTATTGAGCTGTCAATCAGTGAGATATTAGACTAAATCAATTGAAGATCAGACAACAGACTCAGTAGTTGTCAGTTTATATTCTGTCATTTGTAACTTCAACACAAGAAAGTCTCTGTTTCAAGTACGGACCTTATGAAATTTTGCTCATCATACATTAAAGGACAATTTATAATTTAACAAACATAGTGTAGCATTTAGTACACTGTATATTACTCTACATTCTTATTGATCACCAAAGCAAATTGACTTTTAAAATGTAAATAAAACAAACCTGTTTTTGTAATCAAGCATTGGTGGTATAAATATCAACACAATTGTTTCTTCTTCCTCTTTCTCTTCTTTCTTCCCTTCTCCAATGACACCCCTGCCTAACTCACAGGCACCCACATGCAAGCACACCCTCACAAAACAATAATAATAAGAAATCCAGACAATATTGAAATGGCCAATTTCTAAAGACCAAAAACCATTTACAGTTGCAAAAAAATAAAAACAAAAGTGGCACTGATTACTCTTAACAACTTGACCAGTCCTCCTTGTATCTTTCAGATACAAAGACACAAACACACGCACCACACACGTGCGCACATAAACACACACACACTCTCTCACAAGACAATGATAAGTACCAAAATAATATTTGGGATTTAGGGAGGATCACAGTTGGGAACAAAAACAGGACAGTGGAGACGTACAAGGAAGCCAATTTAAAACAAACATGGAGGGTCGTTATACCAGAATGAGGGTAAAATAGCCAACGCTCGAGAAATATTTTCTTTGACAAGAATAAAGATAGAAGAGAGAGACAGGATACGCCCAGTCCTTAGGACAGTCCTGAAAGAAAAGAAAGACAATCAAGTGTGGAAAAGAAAGATGGTTGATGGTCACATGTGAGCAACGAGAGAGAGAAAAGGAGAAAGAGGGAGAGAGACTGACAGATAGAAAACAGTGAAGGGGAGAAAAAGGGAATTAGAGAAAAGGATGAGAGAAAAAACAATGAGGGAGAAAACAGTATAGAGTAGAGTTGCATCAAAAAGATAGAGATAAACTTACTTGGAAGTGGATGCGTGGCATTCAATCAAACAATAATACATATATACACACACATCATCATCACCATTTAGCGTCCGCTTTCCATGCTAGCATGGGTTGGACGGTTCAACTGGGGTCTGTGAAGCCAGAAGGCTGCATCAGGCCCAGTCTGATCTAGCAGTGTTTCTACGGCTGGATGCCCTTCCTAACGCCAACCACTCCGTGAGTGTAGTGGGTGCTTTTTACGTGCCACCTGCACAGGTGCCAGACAGAGCTGGCAAACGGCCACGAACGGATGGTGCTTTTACGTGTCACCAGCATGGGGGCCAGGCGAGGCTGGCAACGGACACGAACGGATGGAGCTTTTTACGTGCCACTGGCACAAGGCCAGTCGGGGCGGCACTGGCAACAGTCACGAACGGATGGTTCTCTTACGTGCCACCGGCACTGGTAACTCAGCTGCAATTTCCATTGATCGATTTCGATTCTGATCCTCACTTGCCTCAACAGGTCTTCACAAGTAGAGTTTTATGTCCCAAGAAGGGAAGGTATGCATACGTAGGCTGGCTCCATCCCATGTAGAAGGGCACGGGTTATGGTCTCACTTGTTCTGCCGGGTCTTCTCGCGCACAGCATACTTCCAGAGGTCTCGGTCTCTAGTCATTTCCTCAGTGAGACCTAAAGTTCGAAGGTCGTGCTTCACCACCTCGTCCCAGGTTTTCCTGGGTCTGCCTCTTCCACAGGTTCCCTCAACCGCTAGGGTGTGGTACTTTTTCACACAACTATCTTCATCCATTCTCGCCACATGCCCATACCAGCGCAAACGTCTCTCTTGCACACCACAACTGATGCTACTTAGGTCCAGCTTTTCTCTCAAGGTACTTACACTCTGTTGAGTATGAGTACTGACATTACACATCCATCGGAGCATACTGGTTTCATTTCTTGCAAGCTTACGCATATCCTCAGCAGTCACGGCC
This sequence comes from Octopus sinensis, assembly GCF_006345805.1. Lineage (NCBI taxonomy): Eukaryota > Metazoa > Mollusca > Cephalopoda > Octopoda > Octopodidae > Octopus > Octopus sinensis. The sequence continues at coordinate 163,571,404 of NC_042999.1, read as the reverse complement.
CATGTTTCACTGCCATGTAGCATGGCTGTTCGTACACACGCATCATACAGTCTGCCTTTTACTCTGTGCGAGAGGCCTTTTGTCACCAGCAGAGGCAAGAGCTCCCTGAACTTTGCCCAAGCTTTTCTTACTCTAGCAGTTACACTTTCAGCACACCCGCCCCCACTGCTGACTTGGTCACCTAGGTAACGGAAGCTATCAACTATTTCTAGTTTTTCTCAGAGCATTTTCAGTGTTTATTGTTTCTGAGCATCTGCCACATACAAAAACCATCTTCCTAGTTAGCCTTCCTTTGACATTGCTGCCCCTCTTATGTGTCCATAGCTTACACTTGGTGCATCTTATAGAGTTTCTACCAACACCTTTTCTACAGATCGAGCAGGGCCATCTACCTGAAGGCGTTTGTGATTTGTCTACCTTCCTACTGATTACGACTTTGGTTTTAGCTAGATTGACTCTGAGGCCCTTCGATTCTAATCCTTGTTTCCACACCTGAAACTTCTCCTCCAGTTCTGATAGTGACTCAGCAATTAGAGCAAGGTCATCAGCATAGAGGAGCTCCCAAGGGCATCCTGTCTTGAATTCCTCCGTTATTGCCTGAAGGACTATGATAAATAGGAGGGGGCTGAGGACTGAGCCTTGGTGGACCCCTACCTCTACCCGGAATTCTTCACTGTACTCGTTGCCAACCCTCACCTTACTAGCAGCGTCCCTGTACATGGCTCGCACAGCTCTCACTAACCATTCATCTATCCCTAGTTTCCTCATTGACCACCAGATAAGGAATCGGGGGACCCTGTCAAAGGCTTTCTCCAAGTCCACAAAAGCTATGTAGAGGGGTTTATCTTTGGCTAGGTATTTCTCCTGCAGCTGCCTTACCAGGAATATAGCATCAGTGGTACTTTTCCCTGGCACGAACCCAAACTGCATCTCATCTAAACTAACTCTCTCTCTATCACCTGATCTATATATATAAAACTGAGAATATGTGTCTGTCTGTCTGTGTGAATCCTTAAAATTTGAGAACTACACAACCAATTCCATTAAAATTTTACACATGCCTTAGTTAAGGTCCATGTAGTGTCATGGGCAAAAAAATTTTTTAACTTCTTGCCTAGGGCAAGCCCACAGCAATATCATATCTTCTCCACTATTTCAGTATTACATGTTAAAAGTGAAACAAAAACATCTCTCTATGGTAATGTCAAATGTTTTCACTTTAATACTGAAACTATTAAAGTGAAACTATTATGTAAGAGGGATGAACCATTAACAGTGGGCATCCATTTTGCTAGAAGATCCTCTATGGTCTTATATGCTACACCACTGGTTTTCAATTCATATTAATCAAATTAATATTCAATTTTTCACCCTTATTATTTAAAATTTAAATTTACATGTGTGTGTATAAATATACGTGTATTTATATGGATGTATGTGTGTGTGTATATATATATATACATTATATATATATACATATATATATATATATATATACATATATATATATACATATATATATATACATATATATATATACATATATATATATATACATATTATATATATATATATATATATATATATATATATAATATATATATATATATATATATATATGATTGATTGATTGATTGATTCTAGTTTCAGCTTATGAGCTGTGGCCATGCTGGGGCACCGCCATTTGGTGTTGCTACTTGGTTTCACTTCATGGAGGCTTTCTAGCAACTGCTATTTGGTGCATAAGAGAGTTCGATGCAACTGCCCTCATCTGCCCCTCCTGCCGTGAAGTTGGTTCATCTGGGACACCAGACAGGAAGAGATCCAGCTTCATTTTAAAGACATCTGTATCCACCCCATGCAGGTCTCTCAGGTTCTTCGGGAGGATATTGAAGAGCTGTGGGCCTCGGAAGCCCAGCTATCACAGAATCTTGTCCTACATCTTGATGGCAGGTTTGGAGTCCTAGGCACCACGCAGTGGCGCCCAGTTCTGGCATTTGCGTAACTCTCGATGCCAAAGTTCAGGACACTTCCCTCCAGGATCTTCCAGATGTATATTATGGCATATCTTTCCCGCCTACGCTCCAGGGAATATAATTTTAATCTCTTGAGTCTTTCCCAGTAGCTTACATTCTGCATAGAGGCTATCTTCTTTGTGTAGCTTCGTTGGATCGCCTCAAGTTCTGTGATCAACTTGACACTGGATGGTGACCATAGCTGAGAGCAATAGTCAAAGTGGCTTAGGACAAGTGTCTTCCAGAGGACCATCATGGTTTCTTGTTCTCTTGTTCTAAAGGTTCTAAGAATCCATCCAGCCAGCCGTCTACATTTCATTGTCAGTTTAGCAACATGTACATGAAAGGTCGCGTCATCACTCATGTGAATACCCAGGTCACGCACTGATTGTGCCTCTGGGATTGCAATCCCTCCGGGTCCAGTGTATTCATTGGGTATTGCATTCAGTTTTGCATGCTGATAGTATAAAGCTTGAAACTTTCCAGCATTGAACTGCATGCTATTCTTTTCAGCCCACTTGTATATTTCGTCCAGCTCACATTGCAGGTGTTTAGTGTCCTCAGGGTTCTGTATTGCCTGTGAAACTTTTGTATCATCTGCATAACTTGTGATCGTGGCTCTCTGCGTGGCTGAGGGCATGTCTGAGAGGGCCATTATGAACAGTAGTGGTCCCAGAACAGTGCCCTGCGGAACACCGCTCACTATTTGTGTGTTAATGGAGGTGGCCCCATTGGCTACTACCACCTGACTTCTATCCTTCAGAAAGTCATGAAGCCATTCTCCCAGTTTTCCAACTATGTTGAGATCACGCAGTTTGTGACATATCATTCCATGATCGACTTTATCAAAGGCCTTTGCAAAGTCGAGATATATCACTTCCACATTTGAGTGGTTGAGCAGCCGTTTCAGCACCCAGTCATAGTGTTGTAGGAGCTGAGTTAAACAGCTTCTCCCTGGTCGGAAACCATGTTGGGTGTCGGGCAGCAAGTCATTCTCTTCAAGGAAGGTGATCAGCTTCCTTCTGACTATTCGTTCCATGACCTTGCTGATGTGTGAGGTCAGAGAGATAGGTCTATAGTTCTTGGCTTCCGCTCTGCTACCTCCTTTATGAATGGGGCATATTTTACCTTCCTTCAGTTTTCCTGGAAGTTTGCCAGGAATATATATATATATATATATATATATATATATATATATATATATATATACACATATATATATATATACATATATCATCATCATCATCATCATCGTTTAACGTCCGCTTTCCGCGCTAGCACGGGTTGGACGGTTCGACCAGGTCTGGGAAGCCAGGGGCCGCTCCAGGCTCCAGTCTGAATCTGGCAGAGTTTCTACGGCTGGATGCCCTTCCTAACGCCAACCAGTCCGTGAGTGGATTGGGTGCTTTTTACGTGCCACCTGCACAGGGGCCGGAGGGTCTGGCATCGTCACGATCGGTTCGAGCATTTTAACGTGTCAGCGGCACGGGGGCAACGAGGTCCGGGGTACTTTGGGGATCGGGGTACTTTGGGGATCGGGGTACTTTGGGGATCCGGGGTACTTAGAATGGGTAGGGGGTATGTGGAATTGCTGCAGAAAGCAGCCCGGGTCTTTGTAGTCACAGCATATCTCCAGAGATCTCAGTCCTTCACCATTGCCTCAGTGAGGCCCAATGCTCTGAGGTCATGCTTGACCACCTCATCCCATGTCTTCCTGGGTCTACCTCTCCCCCTGATACCTTCAACTGTTTGGGAGTGGCACTTCTTCACACATCTCTCTTCATCCATCCGCAGCACATGACCATACCATCGCAAGCATCGCTCTTGCACACCACATCTGATGCTTCTTATATCCAGCATTTCTCTCAGGATACTTACACTCTGTTTTGCGTGCACACTGACACTACACATCCAGCGGATCATGCTAGCTTCATTTCTTTCAAGTCTACGCATGTCTTCTGCAGTCACAGCCCATGTTTCATTACCGTGAAGCATGGCAGTTCGCACACATGCATCATACAATCTACCTTTTGCTCTGAGGGAGAGACCTTTTGTTACCAGTAGGGGTAGGAGCTTTCTGAACTTTGCCCAGGCTATTCGTATTCTAGTGGTGATACTCTCTGTGCATCCACCTCCGCTACTAACTTGGTCTCCCAGGTAGCGGAAACTATCAACTACTTCTAGTTTCTCTCCCTGGAGTGTGATGGAATCTGTTTTCTGAGTGTCTGTTGTGTCTATTGTCCCTGTGCATCTGCCGCACATGAAAGCTATCTTATCTGTTAATTTCCCTTTAATGTTGCTGCACCTCTTATGTGTCCATAACTTACATTGGGTGCATCTTATGGAGTTTCTACCTGTACCTTTCCTACAGGTTGAGCAGGGCCACCTACCCGAGGGGATGTGTGCTGAGTACCTCTTGCTGCTTACTAATACTTTGGTCTTTGCTACATTTATTCTAAGGCCCTTTGATTCCAACCCTTGCTTCCACACCCGAAATTTCTCTTCTAGTTCCGGTAGTGATTCTGCTATGAGAGCTAGGTCATCGGCATAGAGGAGCTCCCAGGGGCATCCCGTTTTGAATTCCTCTGTTATTGCCTGAAGGACTATGATGAATAAAAGGGGACTGAGCGCTGAGCCCTGGTGCACACCTACTTCTACCCGGAATTCTTCACTATATTCGTTGCCAATCCTAACCTTGCTGACAGCCTCTCTGTATAGAGCCTGTACAGCCCTTATTAGCCATTCTTCAATCTCCAGTTTCCGCATCGACCACCAGATAAGGGAACGGGGAACCCTGTCAAAGGCTTTCTCCAAGTCTACAAAAGCTATGTAGAGGGGTTTATCTTTAGCTAGGTACTTCTCCTGCAGTTGTCGGACCAGGAATATAGCATCAGTGGTGCTTCTACCTGGTACAAAACCGAACTGCATTTCATCTAAACAAATTCTCTCCCTAATGAGATTGGTTATGACCTTCTCTGAGACCTTCATCACCTGGTCCAACAGTTTGATACCTCTGTAGTTATTTCTATCTAGAGCATCACCCTTACCCTTGTAGCAGTTGACTATGGTGCTGCTGCACCAGTCATTGGGTATGACTCCATTGTGAACTACCTGGTTTACAATGCGGGTGACTATGGCATAGCCCACATAGCCAGCTGTTTTAAGCATCTCAGCAGTGATTCCTGATAGGCCAGGGGCTTTGCCTGGTTTCATATCCTTAATTGCCTTATCTACAAGGGAGCTGTCTATTCGGGTAGCTGGTCCCTCTACTGGGTCAACATTTGGCAGGCTCTCCTCCTCCCATTCATTCTCCTCATTCAGCAGTCTTTCATAATGGCTTCTCCAAGCCTCTTTCTTTTCACTAGTAGTAAAAGCAAGTGCCCCATCATCCATGCGGACACATTTCTCTCCTATAACATCGCTATTTTCTCTGACACACTGTCTGGCAATCCGAAATACTTCAGCTCTTTGATCCTCGCGACGCTGGACATTGGCAAACTTCTTCTTTTCTGCTACATCTTTGGCAATGTATACCTGCCGCCCAGCCTCCCTTTTGGCTATCTGGTACAGTTCCCTGCTGCCCCCATCCTTCCAGGCTTTCCAGGCCCATCTCTTTTCACAGATGGCTTTATCTACTGCACTATTCCACCACCACGTAATTCTAGGTCTGGAAGGGACTTTGCACCATCCACAGACTTGGTCTGTGGCACTCAACAAGCTGTCCCGTAGGAATTCCCAGCTACCTTCTATGTCTGACGTCTGAAGCTCCTCCTCCCTCTCATCAAATTTCTTGATGAGTATGTCCCTAAATTTCTGACCATGCGAAGGGTTCTTTAGCCTCCAAATCCTTCTTTTCTGGATTGGTTTGTTTCTTGGAGTCCTTCTGGCCTCAAGCTTAAAGTCACTGATGATTAGTCTATGCTGAGGGATACATTCTTCACCCGGGAGGGTCTTTGTATTCAAGAGCAACCCTGCATCCCGTTGTCTGGTGAGGATGAAGTCTATTTGGCTAGCGGAGTCTCCTGACTGATAAGTTATAAGGTGGCAGACTGGCTTCTTGAAGTTAGTGTTGCAGATTGAAAGGTTACATGCATCACAGAATTCCAGCAGTCTAGTTCCCTCATCATTTCTGGTGCCAATACCATAGCCACCATGTACCCCAGTGAAGATACCCGATTCCCGCCCAACATGCCCATTAAAATCTCCACCTACAAAGATGAGGTCCTTGTTACTAGTCTTTATATATATATATATATATATATATATATATATATATATATATATATTTATATCATCATCATCCTCATTTAACGTCTGCTTTCCATGCTAGCATGGGTTGGACGGTTCAACTGGAGTCTGGGGAGCCCGAAGGCTGCACCACATGTATATATATAGATGTATATGTATACATGTATATGTAGATGTATATATATATAGATGTACATGTAATATGTACACATATATACATGCATACATATATACACCCATACACACACATCCACCCACACACACATACACAGGTGCATGTGTGGCTGTGTGCTAACAAACTTGGTTCCAAAACACATGGTCCTCAGTTCAGTTCCACTGTGTGGTAACTTGGCATGTGTCTTCTGGTATAGCCTCAGACCAACCAAACCTTGTCAGTGAATTTTGTAAACAGAAACTGAAAGAAATCAGTTGTATATATATATATATATATATATGTATGTATATATGTAAGTCTATGTGTTTCTCCCTCATCACTGCTTCATAACTGGTGTTCGTTTATTTACATCCCCATAAATTACTGGTTTCACAAGAAGAAACTAATAGAATAAGTACCAGGCTTATCAATGTAAAAAAAACACTAGGCTCATATTATTGTTGCCCACTCAATTGTATCTATCAAGTTATCTTTGTATGTGAGTGTGTATATATATATATATATATATCTCCATATCTCTCTCTCTCTCTCTCTCTCTCTCTATATATATATATATATATATATATATATATATATATATATAATATATATTATATATATATATAACACCCTATAACTCCCGAATTTTAGTCATTTATATATATATATATATATATAATATATATATATATATATTATATATATATATAACACCCTATAACTCCTAAATTTTAGTCATTTCTTTTATGATCCAGTTTTGGATCATAAAAGTACTGAATGGATCTTTATGAAATTTGGGAATTATATTCTATGCATAAGGGCCATAACCCCCATGACAATTCATATATTTTTGCTGTTGATGAAATTTTAACCACAGATATTAGACACAAATGAAGTAATATTTATAAAATTTCATCTTCTTATAAGCTAGAAAGACCCCTTCATGGGAACTTACCTACAATTTTGTCATTTTCTATAAGCAAAGACGAATACAGTTGTACTCTTGGAAGCTGTAGAGTTACCCAGGCATAAAAGATGAGCATTTGTAATTCAGTGGTGCAACAGCGTAACACTTTGCTTTGATATACACATACATTGAGATTTCTGCAATGTGCTGCATAAATTTTCAAGTAAATGAGAGGCATCTTTGCCTCCACTGATTCAGTTGCAAAGTGTTGAGTAAAGTTATTTGATTGCAGACTTCCTTTCAGTCTTTTTATTATCACTGGGTCACACATAGTCCCCAGATGGTAACATAGATTTCAAGGCCTTCCCAGATAAGTGATTGGTTATTCAAAGACATTTAGAGATTGTAAATTTATTCTGTCCAGTTACGTATCAGTATAGTGGTCATTTGCAAACTCCAAAGGTGACACTTTCATTTCTCCTTAGCCCTCACGTCACACAGTTGTTAATGTTTATTTCAGTTGGGTCACGCCCTTCCAATTGCTATAGATTCGTAATGCATCTTACGGCTGTGCCTGTCACCTGGATGGTGAGGAATCCTACATTGGGAGTTCTTAATGACTAGGGAAGGGTAGCTGACTGCTTATTGTGATCATTCATCTTTTGGTTTCCTGTAGCTTTGCTCTCTTTTACAAACCCAGTCAACATATATTTCCTATTTCAAAGAAAGTCAAACAATAGATATAAGATGCAAGTTAAAAAGGTTCTCAAATATTCAACTTGTTGACATTAAGATGCCCACTCCCAACAGGTTGCCTTAACTCTCACATTTTAGAGCTCCATGACCTTCATTTTTCAGGAGAAAAATTTTTTTAACAGGTTCAATAAGACTGGAATTTTGGAATATGCGCATAAAAATCAGTAGTATGGGATACATGTGGCACGATTACAATTTTTTTAGGGTGTGTAAAGAGGGAAATAACCCTCATCTGCAATTTTGATGAACTTCGAAACATAGATATTCCAGTTCATTACAGAAAATATAACAGAAAAATCTAATTGTTCAATTGCATGTAACACGGGCAACGCCGGGTATCTCTGCTAGTATATACATATATATACTGGATTAAGCACATAAATGTGAAACAAGGTGGAAAAATGAATACTCAAATACCAGAAGCAGAGTAATATGTTTTATTTAAAAGCAGAAGAAATATAACAAAAAACTGTCCGACGAACGGGAACGTGAAACTCTGAGTACCACCTTTTGTTATATTTCTGCTGCTTTTAAATAAAGTACACACACATATATATATTTATATATATATATATATATATATATATATATATATATATATTAGATAAATAAATAAATGGAGTTACGCACAGGTGTTAATCAAATCTTTATAATTCCGACATGTTTTGAAGAAAACATTGCTATCATTCCAAAAGGAATAAAATGATAGAAAACAATGCAATCTTCTCATCGAAGAAAAAAAGAGAAATGAAACACATCAATAAGACATTTTAACCAAATGTGATTACTGCATATATGATGAAGGGAATGTTGGTACGTTATTTTTTAATAAAAAACATTAATATATATAACATCAAAGGCAATTTATAGAAAGAGGAAGAAGAAAGAAATTAGCAGAAAATTAAAAATGGAGAAATATAGTGCGATAGGTGAATAGGAATTGAAATGTAAGAAGACAATTAAAGGTCAAATTATATAGATTGGTAGAAATCACTTATAGGAACTAAAGTATGTTTTTATCAATGTTTGCAATAATAAACACATTCTTTAAATGTGCTTACAAGAAGATTCTCTGAGAACAGGATGAAATACAATTCATTGTTACAGAGCGAACAAAAAGATTTACCTTTATCATACAGAAATGATTTGGATAGAATATTCCATTCCAAATCAAATTGTTTATTATGTTCTTATAGAGACCAAATTATTTTACTAAGCCCAGTATTGTTACATTTATTGATATGTCTAAATGTAGAGTAATGATTAACTGAGATGAAGAACTACATATATAAAAAAAGATGTCAGAACCTGAAGTAATTTTACATTGATAAATAGAGTTTCTAGTCTTAGAATTACTGCTAAGGAAATGAATGTGATTGGAATTTATATCAGAAATTTATTGTTACTATTATTATTTAAAGAATGGTTAGTTTCAGGAATATCAATGTTATTCTTTTCATTAAGTGGATTTGTATTTAACAACTTATTATTATGTGAAGAGATGATTTACGAAAGGTTTTTAGGAAAATCCTTTCCTGATTCGGTGTGAATTAATAATCAAATAGTATTTTGAATTTTGGGGGAAATTCTTATCTATACCTTCACAAAACTGGTAAGGGAGGTTGGATTTGATCTGCTTACCATATGGAATTATCAACCAAAGTGTTTTGCTGGGACATACCTTGCTATTAGGGTAATTATCTTTCAAAGTCATCGATGTACATTTATAATGAAAAAAGGGTCTTAAAGAATGGTTATCTCCCTTATGCTGCAGAATTATATTAGTTGATTTAGTGTCGTTATTCGAACTAAAATTTATATTGTTAATATCGTTATAACTTCATTTCATGTCCTGATTAATAGAGGTAGAATTAATGTCAATAGTGTTAATATAGGTAATTTTTTCTTTATAGCCTGCTTTAAGAAAAGCAGAGTTATAAAATTTGGCTTTATTGTTGAAGATATCAACATTAGCAGATAATCTAGAAAGTCTAAGTGAAATATTTCTAACTAAATTCCTTGTAATAGCCTTAGAGTGATTACTGAAGGAGAAAATATATATACATATATATATTCTTTTATTCATTTCAGTAATTTGCCTGTTGCCATGCTGGAGCAGCACCTTTAGTTGAGCAAATGAACCCCACGACTTATTCTTTGTAAGCCTAGTACGTATTTTATTGGTCCCTATAGCTGAACTGCTAAGTTATGGGGACGTAAGCACACCACCATCGGTTGTCAAGTGATGTTGGGGTGACAAACACAGACACACAAACATACACACACACATATATATATATATATATATACATACATACATATATATATATACAATAAAAATGGTAAATAATTTTTCAGTGGTTTTTCATATAACCAACAATTATTTACCGGTAAAATTCCGGTATGTAAATATGACAAATTCATCGTCAGGAACTTCTGGAAAGTTCAGTATATATATATATATATATTATATATATATATATATATGCTGGGCTTCTTTCAGTTTCCATCTACCAAACTCACAAGGCTTTGGTTGGCCAAAGGTTTTAGTTGAAGACACCCAAGGTGCCACACAGTGGGACTGAACCCAGAACCATGTGGTTGGTAAGCAAGCTACTTACCACAGAGCCATTCCTGCACCTATATATATATATATAGACACACACACAAATTTGTATGAATCAGACATTTCTCCAAATGTGAAACAATTCTGACCAGCTCCAATAGCAATAAAGAAAAAAGTGAATTTACACTCAAATATAGTAAGAATTGAAAAACTGTTTATTTTGTTTACTTTTTTCTTTGAACCGATTACAACCGGAATGCATTATTACACAGAACTTAAAGAGGAAAATGAAATAATTTGGTGTTTCCCACATATGCTTAAGAAAGTTAGAAGCACTTTTAGGAACATTGAGAGAGAGTGTGTGTGTATACACATGCATGGGGTGCATGATGGACATGCAACTGGTTATTGAAATGCGGAGGGTATAAGAATGCTGGAGTTCTGTGACAGAAATGACCTAATGATCTTCAACACTAACTTCAGAAAGCCAGTCAGTCACTTGATAACCTATAAATCCAGTGACTATGCAAGCCAGATTCACTACATCCTCACTAGAAAGCAGGATTCATGGCTGCTTATAAATGCAAAGGCCTTTCCTGCATAAAAATGTACCTCACAGCATAGGTTACTCGTTGGGGACTTCAAGCAACTGGCTCATAAGATTCCAAGAAGCAAACCAGTTTGGAAAAGGGTATGAAAGCTTAAGGATCATTTGATTAGTCAGAGATTTAAAATCATCCAAAATGAAGCATATGATGAGAAGGAGGAAGAGTCACACACTTGTAGCACAGAAGATAAGTGAAAGTTCCTAAGCACAACTTGTGGAGTGCAGCAGACCAATAGTGACAGCAAAGACAATTTTACATCGGAATGAAGTAAAAACTTTAAAAATGTTTTTATTAACAATTTTTCTGAGGAGATAGAGTTTATCTATAGTCTTTCTTAGGAAGCGAAACCATTAGACTTTTATTTTTTTCAGTATGCTTGTTTGAAGTGATCACTGTGGAAACAAACTGTTACGCAGAATACTGGGTACTGCTGTGGATTTTAGTTCGGTCAAACTTGTGGTGGATTTAGGTGGATTCCAGTATTTCAGTTTATTTCACCTTTATGGTACACCTGTTCTGTTGTGCATTAAATTCAACTGATGATCTAGCGATGTGCACAATTCTTCTATATCAAAATTTTGTTGCAAACCCAATTGAATATTAGCTGATAATTCATTTTCTATTGTAATGTTTAAACAAAATTTTAATATTTTTACCTTTTGCTCAGTTTACCTGGATTTACTTGTAATTAAAGCCACTTTGAGACAAAAGTTATGCAATAGAATTGATTAAGAACCCTTTCTTTAATTATGTTCTAAATATCACATTAATATGTTGATAAGAAAAAGTTAGAGTTGTTTAATGAAACTAGTCTAAATTCATGATTATTTTTGAATTTAATTGAAACTCATGAGGGGTGTATTTTGGTCAGAAATATAGTAACGAAAGGGTTAAAATTTTAATATGATTACTGTTTTACTCCCTTGACTAAAAATTTATCGTAGGCCGCAGTATACTCATTGAATATTAGCTAATAACTCATTGTCTAAGCTGAGGCTTAAACAAAATTTAATTTTATATTTTGTTGAATTTCCTGTATTTACCAGTAATTAGATTTCCTTTGAGATATAAATTATAGATTTAGTTAAGAACCTGTTGTTAAACTGTGTTCCAAAATTCACACTAATATGTTGATAAATAAAACAAGTCTGAGTTGTTTTATTAAACCAATTTAAATATACGATAATTTTAGAATTTTTAATTTTTTAAAGCATTCATTCATTACAAGGTCCATAGACTAACGAAAACATAAGAGCTACTAGAATAAAATGGATGCTAGACAGAAGTCAAAAGGTGACAATGTACATTAGACTTAAAAGACTGGAGGTAATATTGAAGAGGAAAACCAGACTGTGGGAGTGAATTTCAAAGTTTAGAGGTGTGAGGGAAGAAACTGGTATTGTAAAGTGCTTTATGACACTTAGGAGGTTGCATACTATACTGATGAGAACTGGATGCATGGGGAACCTGAGAAGAGGGCTCAGCTGAACAATGTCCATGAAAATACTTACAGAAAGGAGACAAGGAAGCCACATGACAACAATGAGAGAGTGAATCCAATTCAGGACGAATAGCATTACAAAAACGGCATTGAATGCGGTCCAACAGAGTTAGACAATCTGCAGGAGCACCAGCCCATATGTGACAACATTACTCAATGCAGGGGCGAATGGTAGACTTATAAAGATAAAGAATAGTCTCAGGAGTGAGATAACTCCTTGAATGAAGGAGTGTGCCTACCTTCATTGCAGCTGATTTTGCAATAGATTCAATGTAAGTCCTCCAAGAAAAATCATTACGGAACGTCACTCCTAGGAAACGAATATAACAACTCTCAGGTAAGTCAATACCATCTATTAAAACCTATTTCTTTATTACCCACAAGGGGCTAAACACAGAGGGGACAAACAAGGACAGACATAGGTATTAAGTCGATTACATCGACCCCAGTGCGTAACTGGTACTTAATTTATCGACCCCAAAAGGATGAAAGGCAAAGTCGACCTCGGCGGAATTTGAACTCACAACATAACGCAGACGAAATACCGCTAAGCATTTCGCCCGGCATGCTAACGTTTCTGCCAGCTCGCCACCTTAATTATTAAAACCGATGGCATAAAACCATCTATTAAAACCGATAGCATAAAAGGATATCTGAAGCCATTAATTGAAAGAAGTTTAGTTTTTGATGGATTGAAAGTTACAAGCCATTTTTTACCCCACTCAATAATAGATCGAAGATCATTCCCAAAGTTAGCATCAATCTCAACCTTATCAGACAAGTCATCAGATTTATCCAAACAAGAGTACAAAGTAGAGTTATCAGCATAGATTACTAGCTGACAGATGATATGATCAGGCAGATCATTGATAAAAAGAAGAGAGTTGGGCCCAGGAGAGAACCTTGAGGAACCCCAGCATTAAAAGAATAACTAGATGAAGACTGACCATCAAGAACAACCTTGATCCTATGGTGATAAAGGAAAGCGGAGATGATGTTCAGCATGGAACCTAACACATCAAAGGATTGGAGCTTCCAAAGAAGTCTAGCATGCCAAACCCTATCAAATATGCCTTAGAGATATCAAGAACAACTGCTATAAATACAAGGATTAGATCGATCACCGCAGTTCTTAAAGACAAGAACAACAGTTGGGAACTTCCATAAAGAGGGAAAACAAGATTCTGAGATACACTTCGGAAGAGCCTAGATAAGACAGCAGACAACTCAGGAGAGAACTTCTGAAGAACAATAACTGGAATATCATCAGGTCTAGTTGCTTTACATGGATCCAACCTTGCCACAACCTTAGCAGAAGTAATATGATAACTGTGTAACAATTTATCAGTTTTGACAAAAACATCAGGAAGTGGATGACCATAGTCATCGAGAAGAACTAAACAAATAAGCAAAAAGCTCTGCTTTATTATTAGATGAAGTCAAGACCTCAGGTCCGTTGAATAAAGTGTTATTGTTACCTCTAACACTTTTAATAATTCTCCAGAAGTCACATGAGCCTATTTTCTGGGATGCTATATAATCATGAATGTGCTGCTTGTCTGATTTAGCATCACGAAAGACAGCCCTACAGTGATTGCAAGCATTGGTGAAAAGCTGTTTATTCATTGCGGAACTATCTCGCTGAAACTGGTGGAAAAAATGATTATGATGGGTAGTAGCACAAGCAGGAGAAAACCAGGTTGAGGAATGCGGTTTCAGCTGGTATTTGCAAGATGGTATGAAGGTGTTAATACCAGCGGAAATCCAAGAAGTAACTTCCCCAGCACAGGTCTCAGCAGGTTTAGCAAAAATACAAGGACAAACAGAAAGACCAAATTTAATTGAAACGCATAAGGGGTATTTATTGGTTAGAAATACAGTAACGAAAGGGCTAATATGACTGAACACTTACAACATAGTATCTCTTCTAATCAGTTCCAACTTGGTAGGAATAAATTAAGAATAAATTATCATTACAAAAGTAAAGATTTAGAGGAAGTAAAAAAAGATGTCAGAAAAGGCACATACCTCCATTAAATTTTTTAGGCGAAGGTTTGGGAGGAGGATGTTTGTAAGCAGTTTTTTCAAGACCGATGCTTGCTGCCGCATGTTGTGCCTTTTTTATGCTAGGTCCTGAAGCTGAATATTCCTCTTCTCCAAGCTTCAGCTTCACAAAAAATGTTTTCTTGTGAGCTGGGCCAATTTCATCCACCAGTGTGTACATGTGTGACACCTAAAAACATTTTCAAGCAAATAAATTAATAAAGAAAAAATGTAATTGCACATATTAATGCTTATTCCATCTTCAGTTTACTTAACACCATAACACGTGGTGTTACAAATTACTAATGAAGTAACAATGTCCAACAGTATCAAATGGTGTTGTATCTCATAACTTACTGTATTTTACAAAGGTCAAATAGGCATACAAGATAACACACTTCAAGTCCATTATATTTGTGATAACTTTAAATGATTTCATTATTGCTTTCAAATAAGTCACACAGACAAAAGGGGGGAAGCAGGTGGGAGAAAAGTAGGATGATTACCTGATATCTTACTCTGTTTATCTCATTTAACCTGACCAAACAAGCCCCCTCTTATACATTGAAGATGTATTTGTTCATGTTAAGAATGTTATAGATAGAAACAAAAGAAATAGAAGCTCTAGCATTTTATGTCATGTATCTGTTTATAAACTTACCTAACTAATGTTGATTTGAGGGAACGAGACACAGAAATACTATGAAAAGACTAACTTCAAAGATGTTGACAGCATAGATTTATGTTGGGATGAGATCATTTGAACACTTCAAAGTGTAAAATTTTATTCTTTCATTTTTTTTTTTACTATTATTTTACTTGTTTCAATCCATTTGACTGCAGCCTTGCTGTAGCACCACCTTGAAGGATTTTTAGTCAAATAAATCAACCCATGGACTTACTTTTTAAGCCCAGTACTTACTCTATTGGTCCTTTTTGCTGAACTGCTAAGTTACAGGGATGTAAACACACCAACACCAGTTTTCAAGCAATGATGGAGGTACAAACAAACACAAAAAACACACACACATATATAGGGCTTCTTTCAGTTTCCATTTCCAAATCCACTCACAATGATTTGGTCAGCCCAAGGCTATAGTAAAAGACACTTGCTCACGGTCATGCAGTGGGACTGAACATGGAACCATGTGGTTGGAAAGCAAGCTCCTTACCACACAGTCACACCTATGCCTATATTGTTTAATATTTTATTCCAACAAAATGGCTTCAACTAGGAATCAGATTCAACATATGAATTTGATACAGCAAGAGCTTACCTCTAAGACTTTGCATCACTCATCTATTACTACACGAGCATTAATAATGATTTTTTATAACATAGGTACATAATCAGGCACTTGGTACTTATTTTATTAAAGTTTATAAAAAGCAAAGTTGACTCTAACAGGATTTAAACTCAGATCACAGAAAGATGAAATTAATGCAATATAGTCCAGTACATTACAGTTTCTTCCTATTGTTGTTTTGAATTAAATATGGCGCAGGAGTGGCTATGTGGTAAGTAGCTTGCTAACCAACCACATGGTTCCGGGTTCAGTCCCACTGTGTGGCACCTTGGGCAAGTGTCTTCTGCTATAGCCTCGGGCCAACCAATGCCTTGTGAGTGGATTTGGTAGACGGAAACTGAAAGAAGCCTGTCGTATATATGTGTATATATATATATGTGTGTGTGTGTGTTTGTCCCCCTAGCATTGCTTGACAACCGATGCTGGTGTGTTTACGTCCCCGTCACTTACTGGTTCGGCAAAAAGAGACCGATAGAATAAGTACTGGGCTTACAAAGAATAAGTCTCGGGGTCGAGTTGCTCGACTAAAGGCGGTGCTCCAGCATGGCCGCAGTGAAATGACTGAAACAAGTAAAAGAGTAAAAAGAGAGAGTAAACCATAACAAAATGGGGAAAATGAATTGACAATATGGGGAAAGTTATAATGAGCATGCCTTTCTGAAGGCATGCTAACTTATGGTCAAAATTAAACCATATCTTTTAAATAATAGGGAGCTTATTGTTGTACAATGTGAAACTGGTCAAGTTAGGATGTTCATGTCTATCACAGCATTCATTTATAACCAACAACATATCATCAACTGCTAAGATAGTTATGACAACAATAATAATATTTTTTAAAGACAAAGAAAATGTTTTACACCTCTATATCTTTCCAGACCAGTGGAGGTCAGAGTCTATACTTGAGCAATTATTTTCATAGCTCAATTATCTTTTATGGAACCATAATACATGAAATTAGTCAGGAGAGCAGAAGCAAATGGAAATCCCAAGGACTGAACACAATGCTGTTGTGAGGTTTAAATTCCATGAAAAAAGAAAAGCACATTTAAATGGATTAACCCTTTTGTTACCAACCCGGCTGAAACCGGCTCTGGCTCTGTAGTACAAATGCCTTGTTTTCATAAGTTTTGAATTAAAATCTTCCACCAAACCTTAGTCACAATTTATGTTCCTAACACAAGCTTAACGATAGCTAAGTTATTTTACTAAATTCTTTGTTATATTTTAATTATTTGAAAGAAATACAGAGCATCTCAAAATAAATACAGTAACGAAAGGGTTAAATAACATACTTGTAAATAAATCATCTAATTTTGCAATTTAAAAGAGTGAATATTTACCTTGTTGAAACGAGCTAACTCATTAATTAGACACATTGAGGTTTTCTCTTTTGTGTTTGCCAAATTTTGAGGTGGTTGCTGTTGTTGTGATAAGCTGGACTGAGAAGATGAAGGTAGGGCAGTTGTTGAGTTGCCAGCAGAAACAACAACTGCTTCATTATTGTGGCCACCAGCAACAGTGCTACAGCCAACTGAGACTACAGAGGGAGCTGAATGAGACTGGTTGGCCAATGGTGTCCCCATGGTAGGACCATTGTTGCTATTGGTGTTATTAGGTGTGCTATTAGCAGAATTATTTTGCAGCAGACCACTGTTCATTGAGTTGTTGTGGTTAGCATTTCTTGCCATTCTCTGTGAGTTCTGTAGCAGGTTATTGGAAGATGAATTAGAAGATGACATCATTTGTGATTGAGCCATATTCCTTGGTAATTGTGACATCATTAAAGGACCCATAATACCACTTTTGCTTATCACTGTCAAAAGAATCAAAAAGTTAAAGTATCATAAGAACTGGATGATGAAAATATATCAGTGGATTAAACATTAATAATTTTTAACTCAGTAACACATAATAATAATGGTGTTTACATATATCAAGATATTCTTTAAAAACTGATGGAACTAAGAAAAAAAAAACCGTAACTTTTCATGTAATTTAATACAAGAATTTTTTGTGCTACCCAAAGTGATCAGTGAGCAAAACCTGGTAAAGTTTATGTTAAATGTTTCATACTTACTTTTATGTTGGATGTTTTTAGTTATTCCCTACTCAATGATAATTCTGCAAGTTCAATATTGCATAAGTTAAGCCTGATTTTCATTCAGATCAACTTCTTTCTTATGCTACTGTTCACCAATAAATTGCCTCTTCTCTTCTTGTCATTCCTGCAGTAGCTAACTTCTCAGACACTGTATTATAAACACTTTACCTCCCAGATCTATATCTCACTGCAACTCCAACTAACCCATGACTTTCCTTACAATGACCAGTATGCAACATTTCAAATTGACAAATAATCTTTTCTACTATAAGCGCAAGGCCTGAAATTTGGTGGTGGTGGGGGGTATAATTGATTACATTGATCTAAGTGCATAACTGGTATTTATTTTAATTTATCGACCCCAATAGGATGAAAGGCGAAGTCGACCTCAGTGGAATTTGAAACTGATATATAATAACCATAGCTATCCTTCTAGAAATCTTGTTTGAAACTCTAGTAGGATGTGACCATTATACTTCTCTTCACACCAATTAATAAAAAAGACCACAATATTTATTCACTTAACAAGATAGATATTTTCCACAACTTTGCAAAAGATAAAAAATGATTTTACCAAGTGCACCACAAACGAAGATAAAAAGACCTACATGTTGTTTTGCCCTTTCGATACCAACCCAGCTGAAACTGCCTCTGGCTAAGTAACACAAATGTCTCATTTTCATAAGTTTTGAATTCCACCAAACCTTAGTCACAATTTATGTTACTAACACTAGCTTAATGATAACTAAGTTATTTTACTAAATTCAGTGAAACTGAACCCAGACCGCAGAGATGTGAGAGTCAGATCTCTCCTTTCGAAAACATTCATTCATTTTCATAATGAATTGGATTGATATATGAATGCTGTTTATTAATTTAAGAAATTTTGTAAGGTTCTCCTTATTTTGGTTCCAAAATATAAAGCAGTCATCTGAAAATCTTTTCCAGTTTCCAATAAGGTAGGTTTGGAAGTTGTGGTCAAAAGAAGTTCTGAGTAGAGTGTAGATTTTTTTTCTTCTCGGTATCCTGTTACTAGTGTAGCAAAAGCTAACTAGTACTATCTCTTAATCTACCTGTTCTGGGATATAGTTTAAGAAGATTGTATCATCTCTGATGAAACTGGGAAATAATCTACATAAAGGTTTTAAAATTATGTCCAGCCAGTTGCTTAATATTTAGGTGCTGGATACAGGTCCTGCATCAGACACAATTTGAAATCAGTTGGTTTGAGAATCTTTATATATAGAGCATAGAGGTCTTTCAAGCTGTTGTTGATCTGTCTGGATTTATGGATTTTAGGGAGTCCATAAAAATTACTTGTCTTCACTTCAAAATTGGTTAGGCAATACAAGTCCTTTATAAACTCATCCTTGAATTTCCAATTTTGCTCATAGTTCATTTATCAGCATTGCTATCTAGCTTTCTGTAGAATTGCTGGTCATTGACTTGTTCTAAGACCATTTCCCTGTAATGGGCCTTGTCCATTATTACAATGGCTCCTCTATTGTCAGCTTCTTTAATGATTATAGATGAGTTTTCTTGTAGACATTGTAATGTTTTTTGTTCCTCATCTGTAACCACAACACCTGCACTCAGCCAAATGAGTGGATAAAAGGCAGGATGTGTGTGTGTGTACATGAATGTAGTTTATGCACATCCACAAATTAGCACGCATGTCACTCAAATTTTAGGAAGACATTCGTCACAACCCCTCTAGCTGCATCTTATATCTCTCTCCACACCTACACATTCAATAATACTATAAAAAGAGACAAATCTGGAGAAATTCAATCTGAAGACTCCACTAGAGTGGACGCAAGCACTAATATATGATTTATAAAAACATGTGACACATTAATATCTGTAAATATAAAACAATCCAGATTTCTGAGTACCTCATTTCTTCTAATATATAATACCTGTACATCATCTCCAAACCTTCTAATATATATATATATATATATATACACACACACACACACACACACAATATAAACGATATTCTCTATTTCTCCACAACTAATTTCCAAATTAGCTGAATCCATTGCTCTTCTCATAGCGATATATAGCTGGTCGTGCATGAACATGGGAGAGAGCAGAAGTTACCAGAGCAAAAATCCTAAGTGTTGACTGTAGACACGCTCCTTTGCAAATGATCAGCTATTATTTTGTAAACAAGTTTTCGAAAGGAGAAATCAGACTCTTACATCTCTGTGGGAGAAGGTAGGCCTCTCTATTCCTCTTACAAAACTTACATCCAGGTGCCAAATTTGCTTCAATTGATGGTATTACTCGGGGGGAGGGGGGGGGAAAGGGCATACAAAAAACATGTATGCAATAGGTGTATGTATGTATATGTTTGTGTGTGTTGCCCATATATATATACATACTTAGTTGTGATCTGAACATTCGGGGGCCCTTTTGGGCATTCTATTTTACTTGCTGGAAATTTTACATCAATGTTATTTAGTTTGGTTTGAAATAAAGAGGTTGATTAGCTTAATAATCCGAACTTAAACCCGAGCAACATCAGGCTATACTGCTAGTCTGTAATATTTTGTTTTATAGGGTTTGCTGGAATGTTTGAGTCAGCAGACCTTTTCAGGAATATATTATATATTCCTCCAGGTGTCTGTTTCTGTTTATTGGAGTTTTAAAAGGTGCATACTCTCAATAGTCACAGATAATGCTAGATGAGAGAAATGACTGGCAGAACTTAATACATTCCTTCAACAACAAAAATATCCCAACATGCCATAACAAAAGCAAAGGAAATGTCGATCTCTACCTTATGGAGAAACACTCAGGCCAGGTGTGAAAATAAAAATACAAATACAAATATTCCATTTGTAATCACCCACAATCCTAGAAACCACAACACCTGCACTCAGCCAAATGATACTACTCAATTCCATATCACCAGATCTCCAACGAATAATAAAAAAAACCACAAATTATCAACAGTTGAAAACAACCACCAAACCTCAAGAGACTCCTAACAAAGGTGGGATTCACATTTGAAAAAGAATCGATGCAAGTGACCAACTGTGGAGAGCCCCATTGTGGGACATGTAAATTAATTAAGCAAGGGACAGCCAAAAGACTCAAGAATGGAAAGGAATTAAAAGTGAATGCAAGTATGAATTGCAAAACAAAAAAAACGCATCTACTACATCACATGCCCACAATGCAATGAAAACTACATTGGGGAGACAGGAAGGAAACTCACCAGCCATGTAAATGTGCATAAACAACAAATTAGGGATTCTTCTCTTAGGAATGTCTCATGCAGTGAACACCTAGATATCTGCGCAAATGAAAAATTTTAAATGTTCCCATTTTACAAAATAAAAGATGAAAGTGTACAGCTACAAAAGGCAAAAAAAGAATACTTTTCTAAATCCAAAATTGAACTGAAAATAGCCAACATTCTATATAATAAACAATGGTAAAAGAATAATTATGACGTAAACCAAAAGTCTGAACATAAACTGGAAATAATACTATCACTACCACAAAACTAACAACATATTCATTAAGAGCATGTGTGTTTGAAAAGGTTTAACGAAAGCGCTTACACACTAGAAAAAAACCTTCTTCACAAAAAAGGTTAGTAACATCCTCATTCTCATAACATTTTTTTTTAACAATAAATTTTTTTTAGAAAAATCACCTTTACACTTCAAAAACTGTATTAAGTAATCCTCATAGACTTTCAAATATTTTTATACACATATCTATGTATTATATATATATATATATATATATATATGAAGGGCTCTCCCACTAAAGATGATATTTGAGTGCTCAGCATTTGCTGAACAACCTGCACAAATGTATGTGCTGTACATTAGCTCACTCTCTCCATCAAACTGATGTTGTCTGAACAGATGCACTGTGTGATACACATCAGGACTCTCAGTGATCGCAGAGCAACGTGAGATGAAGTGTTTTGCTCAAGAACACAACACACCACCCAGTCTAGGAAAAGAAATCATGATCTCGTAATTGCGAGTGCTACATCCTAAGCTATGCATCCTCACATATATACATGTATTTATATAGCTATTATATATGTACATATAGTGGGTGTGATAGGTATGTTGTCACCATTTTATAGTTTTAATTTCGGACATGTACATTGCTTGTTTTTGACTTTGCTGACTACACAGTATAGTAGGGTCAGTTGGGTACTGCCTGTGAAAAAAACAGCACTATGACACAATTCAGTCTGCCAGAAATTTGGAAACCACATGTTGTACTGCTTGGCATTCACAACAGAAACTCCAATACAAACATTTCAGAGTGTTTGCATGTCAATCTGAGTACATGTACTGAGAGTAATAAAAATTAAACATCGAGTTAACATCATGGTGTTTGGAGTGATCACCAGTGATGGCGATGTTATGCTACCATTCATCTTCTCACACAGCTTGAGACTTTACACAGAGGCCTACATCAAGTGTCTGGAGGAAATAGCACTTGCCCTAGGTCAAGAGGGTGGCTGCTGGAAGACCCTATGGCTGGCAACAGGACTCTGCACCATGCCGCACAAGTAGGAGAACCAAGTCATGGCTGTCAGACAATTTCTGCGACCACATGGCTCTAGGTTCAGTCCCACTGCGTGGCACCTTGGGCATGCATCTTCTACACTGTAGCCTTGGGCCAACCAAAGCCTTGTGAGTGGATTTGCCAGATGGAAACTGAAAAAGCCTGTTGTATGTGTGTGTCTGTATTTGTGTTTGTTCCTTACCAACACTTGACAACCTATGTTGATGTGTTTAAGTCCCTGTAACGTAGTAGTTTGGCAAAAGAAACCAATAGAATAAGTACCAGGCTTAAAACAAAAATAATAAGTACTGGGGTTGATTTATTTGACTAAAAAAAAAACAAATAAAAATTCAAGGTGGGGCACCAGCATGGTTGCAGTCTAAAGACTGAAATAAGCAAAATATATATATATATATATATATAGTACAAAGTAAAACAGGGGTTATGGGTGTAACCCACTATGGGATATCAGTTATCCAATATACTGTTGGTAAAGTACCCAAATTCTCAATACATAAATGTTTTTAATTGCAATGCAATTAAGTCATTTATTGTATTAAATGGGTGAAAGTAAAGAAATATTTTTACCGTAAATTTATAATACAAATAAGAAAATGGAGAAACAAATTTGGTTTGTTCATCAACTTACGGATATTAAAATGTTAGATTATTTATTCATTTTCTTTGATGTAATAGAAATCTTTTAGTAATGAATCAATCCGTATTTTCTCCATTTTTCCAACAGTATTCATTTTGAGGGATTATTATGCTATACTTAAATGTATTCACTTAAACTAGCAATACTCCAAATATTGCATAGCTAATTCATACATATATAAGTATTAGTAATAGATATTCCTCAAATAATTAACTTTATAGTACAGGAAAAATGTATAATTATAGTGAACCAATGAAAAACAATATTATTATCTTACCTGAAGGTGGAACAGGCATAGTTCCTTGGTTTGTGGTTGGTAACTTCATTTTAGGATTATTTTTCAGTATTTGAGACATGACAACATATTATAGACAATCTGAAAAAAGAAACCAAGTTCAATAAATATTACAGGTCAACAAAAGAATTTTTTCCTCTGTTGTCAAAAAATTTGGAGCTGAACTAGGCTTTTTTTGACATACAGTTTGAAAATGGAAGCCATTTATTACCATCATATCAAGATTTTAAAATAGAGAATCCATAGAATTTCATTGCTTCATCAATAAATCAGTTTATGAGGTACAAGGCATAATATACAAACATACATACAAATTTGTTTTTCTTTAGAACCAGAATGTTTTTTTCTTAAAATTCTACTGAAAAACTAGTAAAAATCTTAAAATTTATACAGACAAATTACATCATTGTTTCTAAAACCACAAGCCAAGTTCCTGCAATAGTCTGCCATCATATGCAAGTCCCATCCGCAATGATAACTTTGTTCCATTGATTTTTACACCATCATCATCATCACTTAATGTCTGCCTGCCATGCTGGTATGGGCTGAACAGTTTGACAGGAGCTGACCAGACTTCAGTGTCTGTTTTGGCAGGGTTTTTTCAGTTGGATGCCCTTCCTAACACCAGCCAACCAACCAACCAGCACAATGGACTGAGTACTTTTTACTTGGCATAAACAGAGGTGAGGTCAGTTTTGGCAGAGTTTTTATAGCTCGATGCCCTTCCAAATGCCAACCAATTTACAGTGTGAGCTGGATGCTTTTTACAAGGCATCAGCACTGGCAGGATCACCAAGTAACTTGCAAGACAAAGATACTTTGAAAGGGGAGAAGGCATTGGAGGAGATCTTGTGTCAGATGATGAAAGGTTATAGCAGGGGTCAGGGAACTTTTTAAACCAATTACCCCAAAATATATCTACTTATGCTGACATTACCCCCTTGATTTGAAAGAAAATCATAGATTCTTTGAATTCAAAAGGTTTACTGAATCTATTTATACGAAGAATACAATCCTAAATATAAAAGATATAAACAAATGTGATAAATTAATATCCTTATTATGAAACAAAAGGGTTTTTCTAGAAACTTTTTCCCTTCAGGTTCCGGAGAAATGATGTTTCATTTTTGTTATAATCACATCGAAACTGGGACATTTTCATGCCAGAGCAATTTGGATACAGTCTTCGGGGCCCAATCGATTATTCTGCTTTCATTAGAGTGGAAAATATGTTTGTATAGGTAGGTTGTTACAAAAGACAGCAACTTTTTGATTGCCTCCTCATGCCAGAAGAAACATTTTTGTCGTAACAAGGAACACATTTTTAATATAATTTTGCTTATGTTTATGGTGTGCTTGAGAAGAAGACCCATTGATGGCAGATACCGGTGTCACACAAATGGCACCTGTGCCGGTGGTACGTAAAATCTCCCGTTACACTCTCTGGGTGGTTGTCATTAGGAAGGGCATCCAGCCATAGAAACCATCCTAAATCAAACTGGAGTCTGGTGCAGCCTTCCAGCTTGCCAGCCCTGATCAAACTGTTCAACCCATGGCAGCATGAATAATGGATGCTTGATGATGATGAATATATATAAGTCATAGTATATGGATTCAAGTAATCTGGTAGAATTCGTAAAAAAGCTCCTTAGTTTGTCATAACATAAACCATATAGAGTATATAGTAATATACATGAGAAAAGAATAAGGAGTATATAAAGATATAAATGATGAAGAAATGTGATGAACTTTATTTAACAATAAGCAACAAAATATCATGATAAATTTGTTTCAGAAGTCGCAAAACACATAAAGTTCACTGAAGATAGTGCGAATTTGATACCTGATCAGGCGAAAATGGTTAATTGTTAAATACGCCTTGATTTTAATATACTTTCTTGACTTTGATACACGAACACTGTGTTATAATTAACAAAAAAAAAAAAAAAAAAAAAAAAACTATGGAAGATGATAATGACAGAACTACTATAAATAAATAAAATGATTTTCTGATAAATTAAAGGGGATCTGAGTAATATAATTAAAAAATTAATAATTGTATAAACATTATTATTAAAATATTTACTTAATCACAATCATGTGACTGACCAGGCTATCAGATGTCACACATAGCTGGTCACAAAGCACTTTCGCATTGTTTTAGCCTTCAAATCATGCCACCCTGCTGGCTAGGTGAGCAGGCCAACCATCTACCCTGATCGAAGGGGAACCAGAGCAATGTGAAATGAAGTGCTTTACTCAAGAACACAATGCACCACCCAGTCACAGAAATGAACTTACATACACACACACACAGACTAGTGCATACGTGCTATCTTTAAGCATATTTTACATTGATTTGATATCATTGTATCATATATTCCTATAGTGCATATGCATAAGTATACATATGTCATGCAGAAGGGCAGTACATTTCACTCTTTAGATGTGCTTTAAGGGAAATTTGGCTGATACTGAAAGGAATACTCTGTGCATTATTAAAGAAATGGCAAAAGTATATTGACAATATGGATGCATACTTTGATGAATAAAACTATTCCTTGTATTTATAAAATATTAGCAACCTTTTTTCTTCTCTACAAATTTCATGCTTGATGACCTATTTTATACTGTCCTAAAAAAAAAAATGCAATTTCAAGACATTTTATTGAGTTCCAAATGTAAAGCAGAAACTGCTTGTAATATCAACCAAGCACTTGGCAAAGGGAATATCAATAAATGCACTGCTTAATATAAGTTCCAAAATTTAAGAGAGACAAGAGACTTGCAGATGAAAAAGGTTGCAAAAGACCTTCTGTGATTGACTAGGACCACTCAGGGTGATTACTAAGTACACACAAAATGACACAATTTTGTAGACGGTCGAAATATTTACTTTTCAACAGTTGTTCAACATTTGCACCACACTGTAAAATTAAACAGCTGATTGATAAAAGTTACAATTACAAAGTCAGCTCTGAGTTTCTTTTGATTGCATTGTGATGTTTCACAAAAGTGGATTCACTTTAGCTATCAACAGTAGACAAACAGAGGTGAAACACGAGCACACTTCCCCAAATGAAAGAGATTATGATAACCACTTGGTGTTCAGCAAGAAAAATCATCCACTACTTCTTGCATCCAGTGAAATCATCACAGCAGAGAAGTACTGGTCATTGAAAAGGACTGATATTTCTCTATAGCTATGACAGAAATTAACAAACAGCACTATGAAAGTACTTCATCCAGTTTACTCTTCAGGCTGCTCACCAACCGACGACTACCAATTTTTCCAGCAACTTGATAATTTCCTGCAAAAGAAAGTCTGCTCAAAACACCTCCAAAGAAATTACTAGTTCCAGGACTTCAAAATTCTGTGCCACTAGAATAGACTTATGTGAAGATTCTAATGGTTTCAATTAGTAAAATTTATTCTGAGCTGCTTTAAAATTGATGGTTAAAAACTGACTATTTTGCACATGTATATAAAACAAAACTTACCATTTCCATCAAATTTCAAGGATTAGTTTACTGTCAGGTCAGTTGACATTTTCAAAGATCAGACATCAATAATTCACATAAAAGTGCCCTTTTTCTTTCAACATTTCCAAAAGTCCTGACATTTAAAGACTTCTTACTCTTTATTCTACCTACAATAATTAATAGACAAAGTTTAGCAAACAATAAAATAGTTAAAGTATGAATTTTTATAAAACCAACACCCCATCTCCACCCCCAAATCCCCTTTTATTATATTCATAGAAGCAACATGGCCAAGTGGATAAAATTTGGACTTCAAACTCAGTACCAGTTTTGTTGTGCCTGGCCAAGACACTTAATTCAATGTTTCACATGACCTAGCTGTTTGGACCTTTTTAAAATGTTACCCAAGGCAGACTGATATCTTCTCTAAACAGGAAGTAAAACAGCTAATGATAATGTTTGCAGGGTTAAGCACCAGCTTATGGTCTTTGAGATTTATAGAGACACATATTTAATCAAACACCAAAGCATTTTATCATATATAAGCATATTTAGTGTGATAATTGAATCATTTCCTTGATCAAATTTACACAGTACTTTATGAAAAATTGTGAAATCAGAAGAGAAATGCAAATAAAAAATATGCAATTTTACCATTTTTGATAAATCCAACATAAAGCAGAAAGAAAGCAATGATTCGTTTCACATAATCTTCAACCATGACAACTACTGTAATCACCAATTCCATCCAGTTTATTGAGAGTTATGAGACAACAGTCTCATAACTGCTAAACATATTTTCAGGAAAAGAAATGATACAGCTGTATCCAATACCATATTCAAATATCATGAAAATGCTCTCCAAAGAGGGACACATCACACTTGTTCATATGAAATATACTGATAACAGACACAACAGAGAATTGCTTTAAAAAAATTGAGAACACATATAAGTCAGGGAATTCCATATTACACACTAGGAATATTGCTGTCTCTGTGCACAGCATTTAATTCTAGAAGAAAAGCAGAAAACAGCTCTCCAGAAGAGTCAAATGTTTTTTGCATACACAATGTTGCAAAAATAGAGTTAAATAGCCAAAGAGCCCTTGCAATTTGCTAATGAATTAAGTCGGTCAAAAGAGACAGAAGGTATCCTGAGAAAGAAGGGAATTTGTTAATTCAACCAAATTGAATGGCCAACAACAAAAAAATGTAACATGTTTATAGATTAAGTATAAACAACAAAATGAAACCTTTTATTTTGAAGTTATAGTATTGTAATGTATAACCAGTAAATCCTGGTTCAAAGAAATTAATTTTTAGTCATAGTCTTGAATGCTATTCCGAATGGTCATTCTCTCTCTTCCTCTTCCTGTCAAAAGCGCATGCGCTTTATATCAATGGTATTTGCATAACAAATTGGCGGCGAGCTGGCAGAAATGTTAGCACGCCGGGCGAAATGCGTAGCCGTATTTCGTCTGACGTTACGTTCTGAGTTCAAATTCCGCTGAGGTCGACTTTCCCTTTCATCCTTTCGGGATCGATAAATTAAGTACCAGTTACGCACAGGGGTCGATAAACTTGACTGAATCCGTTTGTCTGAACTTGTTTGTCCTCTCTGTGTTTAGCCCCCTTGTGGGCAGTAAAGAAATAGGTATTTGCATAACAAGTATTCAACATGATTAACCCCATGACGTTTTTTTCGTTTTTTATCAAGCAATTAGGTTGCATTGAGATCAGCAATTAGCACTCGACAATGGTTCGGCATACATTTACATCAACTGCTTTAACCAGTTTATGGCAGTCATTCATTTGGTTGCCTGAGCATCATCATCATCATCATCGTCGTTTAGCGTCCGTTTTCCATGCTAGCATGGGTTGGACGGTTCTACTGGGGTCTGTGAAGCCAGAAGGCTTCATCAGGCCCAGTCAAATCTGGTAGTGTTTCTACGGCTGGATGCCCTTCCTAACGCCAACCACTCCGTGAGTGTAGTGGGTGCTTTTTACGTGCCACCCGCACAGGTGCCAGACAGAGCTGGCAAACGGCCACGAACGGATGGTGCTTTTTATGTGCCACCGGCACAAGGGCCAGGCGAGGCTGGCAACGGACACGAAACGGGGCGGTGCTGGCAACGGTCGCGAAACGGAAGGTTCTCTTACATGCCACCGGCACTGGTAACACATCTGCAATTTCCATTGATCGATTTCCATTCTGATCCTCACTTGCCTCAACGGGTCTTCACAAGTAGAGTTTCGACATGCCACCGGCACTGGTAACACATCTGCAATTTCCATTGATCGATTTCCATTCTGATCCTCACTTGCCTCAACGGGTCTTCACAAGTAGAGTTTCGACATGCCACCGGCACTGGTAACACATCTGCAATTTCCATTGATCGATTTCGATTCTGATCCTCACTTGCCTCAACAGGTCTTCACAAGTAGAGTTTTGTGTCCCAAGAAGGGAAGGTATGCATACGTAGGCTGGCTCCATCCCAAGTAGAAGGCTACGGGTTATGGACTCACTTGTCCTGCCGGGTCTTCTCGCGCACAGCACACTTCCAGAGGACTCGGTCTCTAGTCATTTCCTTTGTGAGACCTTAAGTTCGAAGTCGTGCTTCACCACCTCGTCCCAGGTTTTCCTGGGTCTGCCTCTTCCACAGGCATGGCAACAGTAATCATGCCGACTGAGGTCAGCACTCAGTGCGAGTTAACATTCAACGTATATTGATCTAAATTATATCTCTGTGCAGGATGCTCATGCAGTATTATTCCTGAATAAGATGACTCGACAGCACAAATCAGACCGACTTCATGTATCTACAATCACTTGAATTCAAAAATTGACTTTAGTGTGGTCAAGAAAATTTTTTTGCACCATTTCACAAACTTTCTTACCGATTTGTGCCTCATTGCCAGCTAATCTGAGTGACCGACCCTGCCTATCTCTTCATTGTATGAAACAACTACACTCAATTTCATTATGGCATTACCATCTGCATCATTTCCTAGTGTCCTTCAGGCTTGCAGAATGTATTGTAGATAACATGCAGACATTTATCTTGTCACGCTACACTAGAGTGAAAATGCCCCTATCAGTGCATCGGCATGCTGTTTCCCTCCTTCAAAGTTTTACCTTGTGAAGATCAGGCAGCATGTTTTTCTTGTACATCCTCACAGTCCCACAGGTATTAGTCCTCCTCACCTGAAGCTGCAGGAAGGGGCCTGAACTGGAAAACCAGTTGTCCATATAAATATTGTAGCCTTTGTCAACCAAGTTTTCATTCAGTGACAATATGACAACAGTTGACGCTAGAGTAGATGCTGGAAGGTCCAATCTGTCCTGACCAGTGTAGATTTTGTAACTCCACGTGTGCCCATAGGCTCTGCCTGTTGACTGGCATACTTTATAAATCTTGACTCCAAAGCAGACACAGTTGGTCAGGTTGTATTGTTTGAATCAGAACCTTCCCTTGAATTTCCACAAACTCTCATCTGTACAAAATGTCCTGTGTGGGGGACATACACCATTCTGAAATTTTCAGCCACTTCGTCAACGATAAGACATATTTTGTGGAGCCTGTCATCCTGGTTCTCTCCTGAGTTGAAATGTAGATTTTGAAGAAGCATCAGAAATCGATCACATGGCATCATTTCTAGAAAGAAAGGCGCCAACATGGCTGGATCCCAATCCCAATATGATGCCAGAGTCAGTTTCTTGACGATGCCCATCAGTATCAGGAGGGCAAGCAGAACTTTGATTTTGCCCCCAATGGTTGGAAACCAATCACCACCATGCCCAGGTCTGACATGCTGGGAATGGTTTTCAGCATAGTCATTTGTTTCATCCACTATATACTGAAACAGTTCATCCGTCAAAAGCTAGTGGAAGATCTCCAATGGTGAACTTCCATGTTCAAAGTTTGCCTTTATGACTTGTTGCAGTTCTATATTTAAGAGATGAGGAATTATGTACAAGGGCATATGACGTAGTGGTTAAGAGCACAGGCTACTAACCCCATGATTCCAAGTTCGATTCCAAGCAGTGACCTGAATAATAGTAATAATAATAACATCGAAAAATACCTTAGGAATGAGAACCCAGGTTTGAAATTTTCCCAAGACACCTGATGAAGGCTGGGGGGGTGTATCAGCCGAAACGTGTTAACAACAAACAAGATGAAGACAAATACCTGTCAAAAGTAAATAATGTATAAGACTTGTTGGTTAATATCATAGGGTAAATGGAACCAAAGAGAATAAGTATGCAATTATGTGTTTCTATGTAGGTATACAACAACATATGTACTACATTTCAAAAATGTATGCTGACCTTTCTTGGTTCAGGTTTTGGTAGTTACATACCAGACAGATTAAAATTGAGGTTAAGCAACAAGAACTTTTTCAAAGATTTTTTTTTTAATAAGAAAATCCCAAACAAATCAAAAAGACATTCAGTATAAGAGACTATAAAGAAGGAGAAATTAAGACAAAAGTAATGAATTTACTTAATATTTGATAGAGTTCAGGTCATAAGGAGGGGGAAAACAATGAGATGGAGGAGTTCCCAAGTCTGGCAGTTCGAGGGAAAAAGCTATGACCATAGAAAGACTTCCTTGTTCATGGAAGCACAACAGCATTTGGATGAAGATGCTGTGAGTTTTGCATGAGGCAAGATGGAACAAAGTAATCTGAAACTAAGAGAGAATGTTCATCAGAGAACTTCCTGTGGCAATAATGATAGAAAAGAATAAGACTGGCAATGGCTTGTCAATGTGACAAGAGTTCCAGAAGCAAGAGAGGGACCAATCAAATTAGCAACTCAGTTTTGAACCCAGTCAAAGAGATCCAAGCGACAAGATGGTGCACCAGTGTTCTATAAAATGACAAATTGTGAACTTGAAAAGGTACAAAATGAGGTGATCTTTTGACCTAAACAATGACCCAATCTTACAGAAAGTAAACCTACCAGTTGATTGTAAGACCCCACAAAAAGATCAGGTGAGAGTAAGACTAGCAGTTTCAAAGAAGACCTTTTCTCAAGTAGTTTAACTATCTCACCATGTAACACCACAGGCCCAAAACTCATGTAAATGGGAGAAGGATAGGGATCCCACTCCCCACTGAAAGACAGGAGTTTGGTCTTGCCAGGGTTGAAAGTTACTAGTCACTTCTCACCCCATTTCTTAACAGCCTGCAGATCCACCTCAAGACTAGCAGTAAATTCTAACCATTTCAAGGGAGCGGTACTGCCAGGACAACCAGTAGTATCATTAACAGAAATGTTGATGAATTGAAGAACACTGATGTAGAGGAGAAATAGAGTCGGGCCAAGATGTTTTGATTATCATATTAGATATCAATCATCATTATTCTATGTCTATTTATGGTTGAACAGACTAGTAACATAAAAGGACAGTTTATCATTTTTATTTTAGAAAAAATTCTTACTTTAAGGATAAATTAATGAAACTGATGCTATAAGCTATATACCTCAACAAGCATTTAATCATTTTACATTCACTTTCCCTGCTGGCATAGGTTGGACAAATTGTGATCCAAGTCAGTTTTTATTTGGAGTTAATGCCCTCCTAGACAGGTTAGTTTGGTTACATCCAGATATCCTTCCTATCGTCAACCTCTTTATAGAGTACTGAATGAATTTTATCATAGACCCAGAGGAGGTCGTTTTTGACATGGCTAAAGAGCTCTCTCAAATCTATGTTGCTTCTGAACAATCACTAACCACTTTATAGGGCATACTGGGTGCATTTTAAAATGACACCAACTTTAGTGATATTGCTTTCTTTACTTTTAGCTGTGTCTGTCTGTTCAGTGCTATATGACTAAGAGAGTGACTAGCAGGCAGTGATGATGGAAAAAAACTAGAATATAAGGGTGAAGGAACAAGTTTATGATGGTAGAGAGGGGGGCTGAGGGAATAGGAGAAGAGAAGGAATACTGACTGTTAGGTGCTCCAGTACCTGTCAATGCAATCTTTCTTTACATACATGGCCCAGTGAGAGGAGAGCAAGTGATTGCCAGAAAGATGAGAGGATTGGACAGATTTAATGATAGCCCTACACTGATAGCACAGTACAGTGAATAGAAGAGAGAAGGCAGAGGGAAAGTGATGACAATGAAATAAAAAGGGATCACAAGGCTGGGGAGGCAGCAAATATAGACAATATCCATCCATATATATCTTCCATCCTTCATTACCACCACCATTTCAATGTTCATTTCACCATACTTGAACAGCTGGGTAGGTCCTCTCAAGAGGACGAATCACTGTAACTCCACCTCCATGAGGTCCAACTTCTAAGATCAATCTTCACCACTTCGTCCCTTTATCTTCATGGGTCTCAATCTTTCTTAGGTTCCATCCATTTTGAGTGCCTTACACTTCTTTATACAGCTATCATCCTTTATAGACATTACATGCCCACACCAGTGTAGTCTTCTCTTAAGTACCTCATCTGATCCCATTTGTGCACAACTTTGCTCAGAGCTCATTTGAATTCCATCATTAATCCTTTAGCATTGAGATTACTCTGTCAAATGTAATTCTTATGTATTCACATTGTTATGAATTAATCATGCATTATCTGTTGACTTTGAGGTTCTGATGATATGAGTGTTTATTTTTTGAATGACAATGTAGGGTAGTTGTGAGAAGTTGGATCTAGCCAGTTTGAACATAAAACATGTAGAATATTTGAGCCAGATATGGCTGGTTTAAATGCTGAAGAGATAATGCAAACTCACATCCAGAAAAGCATGAACATTTCATTTCTTTCTAGTTTTGTAAATCCCTCTGTATCTGTATTCAGTGCCTGCATCTCTCTACCATGCAGCCATACACATTGTCTACAGATGTCATACATTCTCTCCTTTACTCAGAGAGAACCCTTTATTAATAGAAGCGGAAATAGCTCCTTGAACTTCTCCCAACCCGTTCTTGTTCTGGCTACTATACTCCATTGCTAATTAGGTTATCTATGCAGCAGAAGTTATCAACTACTGTGGGATCACTCTTAGTACTTTACTGCTCCTGAGTATATGCTGCATGTAAAGTCTACCTTTCTCATTAGATTACTTCTAATTCCACTACATCTCATGGGTCTGTAGTTTATGCTAGATACACAGAATGAAATATCTACCGACTCCCCTTCTTAACAAACACAGATGGTACCAGAGTCATGTCTTCTTTCCTAGTTTCTAATACTTCAGTCTTTACTTGATTTTCGGTTTTGCTTTCACATTGAAAATTATAAGAATATTGCAAGACACTGAACAAGACACTGTGCATATATCACAAAAATACTCAAGTTAAATGTCTCCTTTAAGACCAAAGTTTCAATAGTAGTTGCCAGTTTTCTCTTCTTTTGTCTCCTTGAAGCAATCCAGATTCTGATATAAGAACCAGATTGTCAGCCTAGAGAAATTCCTATGGACAGCCAGTCTTAAAACCCAGAGGACAGTGATAAATAAAAGGGGATGAATCTGAACTGAATCTTAGTGAACCCGACTTTCACACTAAATTCATTGCTATATTCAGTACTCTCTTTATTGACAGCACTACTGTACATTGCTTGCACAGCCTTCACAAGCCATTCATTATTCCAAATTTTCTGAGTGACCACCAGATTATAATGTGAGACCAAGGCCTTCTAGATCAGCAAAGGTGGCTTACCCCATCTTAATACTTCTCTAAGAGTGCACCAATGGTACCTTTCCCCAGCACAAACTGCATCCCATCTAGGCTAATTCTGTTTGTATGTTTCTTTTAGTAACTTTTTATAAACTGGTTCAACTTGATGCCTCTGTTATTTCCTTTTTGCAGTGCATTTCTTATGCCCTTTCAGCAGTTGTGTATATAACAACTTCCTGTATGACTTGATTGACGATGCAGATGATAGGATGTGCCCTACTCCAGACGTTTTAATCATCTGAATAACTATCCCCAATAGACTGACAATCTTCTCTGCCATCATATCCTTCATCGCTTTATCAAACTGCTATTAACTTGTATAACTGGTCCCTCTGTTAGGGCAACTATAACAGGACTTCTCTCTTTGATGCATCCTCTACTTTCTTATAATAGCACTTCTATGTCTTTTTCTGCTCAGAAACTTCTCCCCAACAACATCCAAGTTTTCTGTAACACACTGTCTTGCAATCCAGAAAGTCTCATGCCTTTGATCTTCAAATTACAGAACATAAGCAAACCTCTTTCTCTCTAGCAACTTGGCATTGCTCTTAGCTGCTCCTTATCAAGTCTCTCTCTGCTTTTATGTTTCTTTCTACCTCACTATTCTACTATTATCTCAACTTTCAATTTGGCTAGAGCCTTGCTGTAGCTGTATGTTTGGTCAGTAGCCTTAAGAAAGTTGTCTTGTAGAAACTCTTAGTGTATAAGAAGGTATCACTGTACAGCTCCAACAAAACCCATTGAAAAACATCAATACATGTCAGTGACAAAGAAACAAGGAAGGTTCCAAGTGGTCATGGGATGTGCTAGAAGCAGCAGCTAAATCACTCTTAAATCATGCACCTTTTCATCTGAAAATATTTCTGAAATCCCCCACCTATTTTTAAAATGAAAAAGCTTCTCCCATCATTGCTAAGTGTGTAGTAGAAACAAAATCAGCTGAAATCAGTTTGGAGGGGAATAAGAGGGAGGGGAAGTGTGAAAAATAATCATAAAGATAAACCCCCCACCCCCACTAAAATAAATTGGAAAAATCCCCATCAGAATAAAAATCCAACTTATGTGCATATCCTGATCTGAAACTCCACCATTTGCAGCCATTTTTAATAGTTCATTAAAATTTTATCGCAATAGTATTGTTCCAAAATTTGGGGAATTATTTAGTTCTATGCCTACTACAAATGTTCCCAAACTCAGGTCCCTGCGTGATTTGTGTAATTTGAAGATGATTATCACCTCAGTTTCAAAGATATGACATTACAAATATGGCTAATTATTAATTTAGACCAATTAGGCAAGATTTCGTCAATCAATTCACTGACCATTCAAACCGTCATATTTCCTAAAATATTCATCCAAATTTCACAAATTATACTATTGCATAAATTTGAAAGGCCATGTCACCTTTGTTTGCTCGTGTAAGTTGAATGCAATTAAGTCGATTACATGTCAATGTACTGACATAAATAGGCAGTACATTGATGGCATTTAGATTATGGTGCATCTTATAGAGTTTCTACCTATGCCTTTTCTACAGATCGAGCAGGGCCATCTACCTGAAGGCGTTTGTGATTTGTCTGCCTTACTACTTATTAGGACTTTGGTTGTAGCTAAGTTGACTCTAAGGCCCTTCGATTCTAATCCTTGCTTCCACCCCTGAAACTTCTCCAGTTCTGATAGTGACTCAGCAATTAGAGCAAGGTCATTAGCATAGAGGAGCTCCCAGGGGCATCCTGTCTTGAATTCCTCCGTTATTGCCTGGAGGACTATGATAACATACTGTTTTTCAAAAAATTAATGGAAAAAAAAGTTAACCTCAACTTCATTGATTTTTCCAGCTTTACATCAGTTTCAGCAAACATTTAGAAGCATAAAAATTTTAAAACATCCAAAACCCAATATTGAAACTGAAAATCAAATATAATACCTGTGAAAATATGCTCAGTTCTTTTATCAACCATTTTACTAAGGGAATCAGATATATATTTCTTTACTACCCACAAGGGGCTAAACACAGAGGGGACAAACAAAGGGATTAAGTCGATTACATCAACCCCAGTGTGTAACTGGTACTTAATTTATCGACCCCGAAAGGATGAAAGGCAAAGTCGACCTCGGCGGAATTTGAACTCGGAACGTAACGACAGATATATCTACTCAAAATTTCATTACACTTAACAGTAGAAAGTAGTTTTATATACCAATCTATATACTTTTGAAGAATGGCATGTTTGAAACCATTTGTTGTTGAGATATGTTAAGTTTATTGAGGCAACATGATTTACAGAAGATATCAATTCTATTTTTTGTAGATATTTAACATCATTGACAGTACCACCTTACTGGCCCTCATGCTGGTGGCACGTAAAAGCACCCACTACACTATCGGAGTGGTTTGCGTTAGAAAGGGCATCCAGCTGTAGAAACGCTGCCAGATCAGATTGGAGCCTGGTGCAGCCATCTGGTTTGCCAGTCCTCAGTTAAATCGTCCAACCCATGCCAGCATGGAAAGCAGACGTTAAATGATGATGATGATCCATAGAAAATATATACATGTATACAATAGATACACAATATATATATATATATATATATACACACATAGAATCATCATCGTTTAACGTCCACTTTCCATGGACGATTTTGACTGAGGGCTGGCGAACCAGATTCCAATCTTGATCTGGCAAAGTTTCTATAGTTGGATGCCCTTCCTAAGGCCAACCACTCCAAGTGTGTAGTAGGTGCTTTTTACGTACCACCGGCATGGGTCATTCAGGCGGTACTGGCAACGACCTCGCTCAAATCTTTTTACACATGCCACCGGCACAGGTGCCAGTAAGGCGACGCTGGTAATGAATATATATACATATACACACAATATGCGAAGACATGTTGGGGCAAGCGAAATCGAAATCGAATTGAACCAGCCAGGATCCCTGGTCTGGTGGTACGTAAAAAGCACTATCCGACTCGTGGCCGATGCCAGCGCCGCCTCGACTGGCTTCCGTGCCGGTGGCACGTAAAATACACCAATCCGAATGTGGCCATTGCCAGCCTCACCTGGCACGTAAAAAGCAGCCACTACACTCACGGAGTGGTCGGCGTTAGGAAGGGCATCCAGCTGTAGAAACATTGCCAGATAAGACTGGAGCCTGGTGCAGCCGTCTGGCTTCCCAGATCCCCGGTCGAACCGTCCAATGCATGCTAGCATGGAGAACGGACGTTAAATGATGATGATGATTAAACTATATACAATATATATAGAATACATATATTCCACCTCTCCCCCCTCCCTTGTTACCCCACCCCATACACATTCCAACCCCACCCGTCCCTTACACCCACTCCCACATACCCCATCCCTACCCACATTCCACCCTTGCTCCCCCACTCCAACACCACCATATCACACCACCCCGCACACACTAGCACTGACCACTTCCCAGCACCCACATCATCATCCACACACCTATACATGCACACATCAAGGTCACCAGCCCACATGCACGCTCTCAGATACACACCCAAGCGCACCATCATTTTGGGATAACCGCTACTTTATCATCTCCCCTTCTTCCTAGCTCTCCTGTGTGACCTCTCTGTCCAACATTCGCCATGATAAAACACTAGCCCCTAAACATTTTTTATTTTCTCTCCCTGTTTATTTCTGTGTTCCTTCTTGCCGAAGAGCGTAGGCTCAAAAAGTAAAAGACTTTCTCACTTACCGAACGTTAAACTAATACATCTGTTTGTTATTTGTCCAACCCGTGCTAGCGCGGAAAACGGACGTTAAATAATGATGATGATGATGATGACATCCATCGTTGTCTTGTTTTTTGCAAATTCTCACTATATTACATATATATATATATGTATGCATACAAGATATAAATGCATACAATGTATATATATATATACAATATATAAATGTATACAATATATATATATTTATATACAATATATGTGTATACAATATATATATATATACATACAATATAAATATAGAATATATATACATATACATACAATATAAATATAGAATATATATATACATACAATATATATAAATATAGAATACATATACATACTATATATATCATCATCATCATCGTTTAGCGTCCGCTTTCCATGCTAGCATGGGTTGGACGGTTCAACTGGGGTCCGGGAAGCCAGAAGGCTGCACCAGGCTCAGTCTGATCTGGCAATGTTTCTACAGTTAGATGCCCTTCCTAACGCCAACCACTCCATGAGTGTAGTGGGTGCTTTTTACATTCCACCAGCACAGGTGCCAGACAAGGCTGGCAAACGGCCACGATCAGAATGGTGCTTTTTACGTGCCACCGGCCACGATCAGATGATGCTTTTTACGTGCCACCGGCACTGGTATCACAGATACAATTTCCATTGATGTTGATCGATTTCGATTTTGATTTTCGTGCCTTGTCGATAACACACGGACACACACACTCGTGGTCTTCGTCGTACTCAGACTTACTCCCCAGCAATAAACCGGCCGCACTCGTGCTCGATACCGAGAACTCGCCATGGTAATGTGTTCCTGTGAGGATGGCTGAATGTTAGCTTGAGCCAAGGTCCATTTGAGCTGGTCTTTAAAACGGAATTTCAGACATACTCTGGGTCTAGTTCCGATTGCAAGTACTCCGTAGAGCATGACCCTTGGGAGACAAGAGAGCTACAGACGCTGGACATGACCTGCCCAGTGCAGACGATGGCGAAGAATGGTGTCTTTGAAACTTGGTAGTAAGCCGTGGCGAAGAACCTTGTTGTTGGTAGCGTGATCTTCCCATTGTATGTTGAGGGTCTGTTGTTGCTTCGATTGCTGGAAGCATTCAAGGCGCTTGAAATCACGACAGTACAACATCCAAGTCTTACAAGCATAGAGTTGAGTTGACAGGACAATGGCATGGAAGACCATGATCTTTATCCAGATGGTCAGTGCATGATTGAAGAATACATGTTGGCTGTGTCTGCTGAAGGCGGAGTGGGCTGCCCCAATCCAGTTCTCCATGTCCCTTTCTGTGGGAATAAAATTGGGTCTTGAAAGAATTTTCAGCAGCTCCCGTGTATGTTTTTTATTCTTTCAAGCCATCTATTTGTACTTTGGCCCTATACACAATCCCTTTTTCCAGACATTTTCTTTCCAACAGACAGGAGGTCTTGTCTTTGCAATTACAATTCTTTGGACCCCGAAAACAGGATGACTTGTCTGGCAAAGCATGTCTGGGAATTAAAAGAAAAGGAAACCCACCCTTTTAATGTAACATGGAAAATTTTAGACAAAGCATCACCTTACAGACATGGAGCTCATAAAAGACCCATCAAATGCAATTTATGCCTTTTGGAAAAATTCTTCATCTTGTTCCAGGATAAAAACACTTTAAATCATAGACGCTAACTTTTAAATTCCTGCAAACATGCAACAAAATTTTAAATGTCAACCGACAAAATACCATATGGATAGTATGCTTTGACTTTTGAATTATTTTCGACTGCTACTTTTGAATTTGTCTTTGTAATGTATGGTTGTTTTGCATTGCCACGATATTGAATATATTTTGACTCATTCTTTAAGAAGACCTTTGACTATTTTACATATTTCCAAGCTTAGGCTTTGCTAAGATTTTCATTATTATTATTATTATTTTATTTTTTATTTGTATTATTTTTTGATATTTTATTTTATTGAATTTTACAAGCCTATTTAATTGTTACATTTTATTTGTAGATGATTCCTTATATGGTGTTGCATTTTAAAACGCCTTTTTATCTGTATTTTGATTTTATATACACCAAGCAGCTTTTGAAATTGCTTGTATATACATTATGATGTAGATGTGTCACTGTATATTTGTCTTTATGTGTATATATGTATTGTGGGTGTACATATGTATGTGTATGTGTCCGTACATGTATGTGTGTAAGTATACGTGTATGTTTATATTTATGTGCATACGCACATGGATGTATATGTATGTGTATATACTTATGCTTATGTGAGCATGTATTCGCATGCATATTTTTGAATATTTATAAATGTAATCATGTGTATTTGTATGCATATCTATAGTTATGTGTATATATATATACGTAATTTTGCTTCACGTGTGCATTCGTTGAATGCAATTCGTAAAGTCTCTCTCGTTTCTTTTGTAGCAATCTCTTTCTCTCAGTTTTCTGTTTCTGTTTCAGTAACTTTTACCTCTTTTCTTTTCACTGTTTCACTCCCTCCTCCCTATGCTTAATATGCCTCCCATCTCTTTCGCCGGTAACAACTGACCTGTGTATGTATACACCAAGAGATTTTGTGCGCGTGTATGTGTGTGTATGTATATATTTACGTCTCACCTATACATGTATATAACTATGTATATGCATCTGTATATAGATGGTTTAGTATGTGTATATGCTGCTGAAAAATATCTATGTAATTTTTAATTTCAATTTTTAAATGGATATAACTGTTAATGCATTCATTTATATCTTGTACCTAATTATTTACCATACATATTTAGACTCTGCCCTTCAATTGAAGGTTTTCTTCAATTTTACAACAATTTTGATCATTGCATGCTTAAGACTGTTAGTTGAAACGACCAATGAAACAAGACTATTTTCAAAAGTGTATCATTTAATCTATGTTTGATTATGTCAGAATTTCTGTACCATTCTAACAAAACAGTCCGACGAACAGGAAAATTAAACTTTGAGAAACAGTTTTTGTGATATATCTACTGCTTTTAATAAAGTATATATATGTATGCGTGTGTGTGTGTGTGCGTGTATCTATCTATCTATCTATCTATCATCATCATCATCAACGTTTAACGTCCGTTTTTCCATGCTAGCATGGGTTGGATGGTTCAATTGAGGTCTGGGGAACCAGTAGGCTGCGCCAGGCCCAGTCTGATCTGGCAGTGTTTCTACAGCTGGATGCCCTTCCTAATGCCAACCACTCCGTGAGTGTACTGGGTGCTTTTTACATGCCACCTGCACAGGTGCCAGATGAGGCTGGCAAACGGCGGCGATCAGATGGTGCTTTTTACGTGCCACCGGCACGGGGGCCTGACGAGGCTGGCAACGGCCACAATCGGATGGTGCTTTTTACATGCCACCAGCACAGAGGCCAGTCGGAGCGGCACTGGCAGCGGCCACGTTCGGACGGTTCTCTTATGTGCCACCGGCACTGGTATCAAAGCTACAACTTCCATATGTATACATATAAACATACAGATATAAATATGTGTATATATATATATACATACATACATACGTATATATATATATAAACATGTATATACATACACATATACACACACACACACATGTATATATACATACATAT
This sequence comes from Octopus sinensis, assembly GCF_006345805.1. Taxonomy (NCBI): domain Eukaryota; kingdom Metazoa; phylum Mollusca; class Cephalopoda; order Octopoda; family Octopodidae; genus Octopus; species Octopus sinensis. The sequence goes on along the minus strand of NC_042999.1, from coordinate 163,529,131 downwards.
ATATATATACACATTTATACATACATATATATGTACACACACATATTTGCATATATATTACCACTTTCACTCTCCGCAAAAAATCCCAAATTTTATTTAATTTGCTTTGTGGGAAGGACTATTTCAACAAAGTCGCATCTTGTCCTTGCCTTCGAAATGTGGAGTATTTGAAACAGGGACAACTGAAGAAGGGGAACATTCCTTATGTTGTATGTCTTGTTTCTCTGTTTGTTTTTTTTTGTTGTCCGAAAAAAGGTTTGTTTCTATGTTTTTGTTTTTATGTTTTCGTTTCTCATTATGTTCAAGGTTTTTTTGATGTTCTGTACCCATATATGCATGTATATATACATATGTATGTAGGTATGTACATACGTGTATGTATATATGCATATATTTATATTATTATATGATCGAACGCCACGCATCTTTTTCCAAGTAAGTTTTATCTTAACAATTATGATGCAAACTCTTCTTTGCTATCTCTCTCCCCCTTTTGTTCTTCATCCTTTCTGGTTTTTTCTCCCACACTTCCCTATTCTTCTCGTCTCCCCTTCACCGTTCTCTCCGTCTCTCACCCCTCCTCGACGCTCTCGTCGATGACACATGGCGAGAGGGAATCTATCTTTCCGACTACTACCTTCATAAAGACTAAACGGGCTTATCCTGTCTCTTCATAAGCTCATCTCCTTAAACATTCAGAATAATTTTTCCATCGTCTTGGCTTAACAACCCTCATCGTTTGTTTTTACTATTTTGTTCTCATTGTTCTGTCTTTTACTGTTTTTACTTTTTTATTGTTTTTACTGTTTTGTTCTCCCAGTCCTGTTCTAGTTACCACTTTCACCTTCCGCAAAAAATCCCAAACTTTATTTAATTAGCTTTGCGGGAAGGACTGTTTCAATGAAGTCACGTCTAATCCTTGCCTTCGAATTTGTGGAGTAGTTGAAACAGGGACAACTGAAGAAAAGGAATATTCTTTATATTGTATGTCTCATTTCTCTGTTTGTTTTTTGCGTTGTCTAAAAAAAATTCATTTGTATGTTTTTGTTTCTCATTGTGTTCAATGCTTTTTGATGTCCTGTACCCTTATATATACATGTATATATACATATATGTGTAGGTATGCACATATATGTGTATATATATATATATATATATATATATATATGCATATATTTATATATTATATATACACACACATGGCCTAGTGATTAGGGCAGCTGAATCGCGGTCGTAGGATCGCGGTTTCGATTCCCAGACTGGGTGTTGAGTGTTTATTGAGCGAAAACACCTAAGAGCTCCACGAAGCTCCGGCAGGGGGTGGTGATCCCTGCTGTACTCTTTCACCACTCTTTCTTCTGTTGGCCTGCTCGCTTAGCCAGCGGGGTGGCGTCATTCGAAGGCTAAAACTAATTGTGACCAGCGATGTGTAGCAACATCTGATGGTCTGGTCGGTCACGTGATATACACACACATATATATACATATATACCGAAATTTGTTCATTGCATGCAACCGGTCATTGTAAAGACCGTTAGTTGAAAGGACCAATGAAACAAAACCATTTTCAAATGTGTATCCATTAAATTAATTGTATATGTTTGCTTATAACCTTATTTTTGTTTCATCCTAAACAAACTGTCTGACGAACGACACGTGAAACTCTGAGTAACAGTTTTTGTGATATTTTTGCTGCTTTTAAATAAATTATATATACATATATATAGGCACAGATGTGACTGTGTGGTAAGTAGCTTGCCCAAGGTACCACACAGTGGGACTGAACCTGGAATAATGTGGTTGGGAAGCAAGCTACTTACTGTACAGCCAATACATACACACATACATATATCTATATATATACATACATATTTTCATATACATAGATCTATATACACAAGTATATACTTATATAGCTCTCTCCCTCCCTATGTGTATACATATGAATGTGTGCGTGCATACATGCACACGCATATCTATACATTCTTATACTTCTATTTTTTCTACTTTTTCCCTGAAGGCATATACAGCAAAGATGTGAAATTGGAGAGCCAAGGAACTGCAATTGTTTCCTTGAGCTTGAAAAATTGTAGAAGGATACCTGCAAACATTATCGCAGTAACACTATAGAACAACAACCCAGATAAAGCAAAAGAAACTCAAGTTCTCCCATTCTTATGCCCTTGTGAGACCAAATATCAACATATAGGAATGCCATTCTGGAAAACGATTACAGCAAGAGGGACAAGAAAAATGCAGATTGTGAAAAGGAGCAAGTCATCCAGGCCCAGTGAGCTCTCAAAAGGACTAAGCCAAAACAGACTTGACTGAGGGGGCTGAAAAAGTAAACAAAAAACAAACCAATGACAAAACAAAAGCATCCAGAAATAACCCAGAGCAAAGAGATGACACAAATGAGCTACCAGGAGAAGCTAAGGGAGTTGAAGAGATATACAGTGACAAAGATATGGAAGATACTGGAAAGTCTAGATCCCAACTTTGGAACTGAAAATTATACTAACCACCGGACTATACGGCACTGCATAGTACCAAAAATCTCGTCTTCTCTGTCTAGAGTAAAAACCCAGAATTGTAACAGCTTAGATTTCAAGGGTCAATACTTTTCAACATTCTGCCATACAGCCTCAGAGGTATGCGAAGTGTAAATATGGAGGTTTTCAAAGAGAGTGTGAACAAACATCGTGAGGAGAGGCACAAAGAGCAGCTCCGTCCGACACGCTACTTCAGAAACTGTAAAGAAAAGCAACCCAATCACACTGGAAGGTAATGTCCCAGCATGGCCTCAACCTCTAGCTAAACCCAATATAAAAGATATATATATTAATAAATAAAACATATGCATATATATATATACATATATGTACGTACCTACCTCTACATGTATATATACACGCATATATGAGTACAGGACACCAAAAAAAACGTCGAACGCAATGAGAAACGAAAACATAGACACAAACCCAAGGAACTGGACATTTTTCTTAAACAACAAAGAAAATATAGAGTACAGGACAAATAACACAAGGAAAAATCCCCTTCTTCAGTCGCCATGGTTTCATCTACTCTACGTTTTGAAGGTGAAGGCGAGACGTATCTTCAATAGAAACTTTCCTTCCTGCGAAAAGCAAATCAAATAAAATTTAAGATCTTTTTGCAGAGGGGTAAAAATGGTAACAAAAACAAGACAGTAACGACAGTACAAAATATAAGCAGTAAAAGACAGGACAAGGAAAATAACAAGACAAGAAGGGCTGTTAAGCCGAACGAAAAAAAGTATTACGAA
>NC_042999.1:163433327-163520827 GCF_006345805.1 Octopus sinensis | reverse complement strand
ACAATCTACCTTTCACTCTGAGCAAGAGACCCTTTGTCGCCAGTAGGGGAAGAAGCTTTCTAAACTTTGCCCAGGCTATTCTTATTCTAGTGGTAACACTCACTGAGCATCCACCTCCACTACTAACTTGGTCACCTAGGTAGCAGAAGCTATCAACTACTTCTAGTTTCTCTCCCTGGAGTGTGATAGAATCTGTTTTCTGAGCATCTGCGGTGTTTACAGCCCCTGTGCATCTGCTGCACACGAAAGCTATCTTCTTGGTTAGTCTTCCTTTGATGTTCCTGCACTTCTTATGTTTCCATAGCTTACGCTGGCTACATCTTATGGAATTTCTACCTACACCTTTTCTACACATTGAGCAGGGCCACCTACATGATGGGGTGTGTGATGTGTTCGCCTTCCTACTTACTAGAACTTTGGTCTTCTAAGGCCTTTTGATTCTAAACCTTGCTTCCACACCCGAAATTTCTTCTCTAGTTCTGGTAGTGATTCTGCTATGAGGGCCAGGTCATTGGCATAGAGGAGTTCCCAAGGGCAACCCATCTTGAATTCCTTTCTTATTGCCTGGAGGTCTATGATGAATAAAAGGGGACTGAGGGCTGATCCTTGGTGGGCCCCTACTTCTACCCGGAATTCTTCATTAATTGCCAATCCTAACCTTACTAATGGCCTCTCTGTATAGGGCCTGTACAGCCCTTATTAATCATTCATCAATTCCCAGTTTCCACATCGCTCACCAGATAAGGGATCGGGGGACCCTGTCAAAGGCTTTCTTCAAGTCCACAAAAGCTAAGTATAGGGGTTTATCTTTGGCTAGGTATTTCTCCTGCAGTTGCTGTACCAGGAATATGGCATCAGTGGTGCTTCTACCCTGCACAAAACCGAACTGCATCTCACCTAAGCAGACTCTCTCCCTGATGAGATGGGCTATCACCCTCTCCGTGACCTTCATCACCTGATCCAGTAGTTTGATACCCCTGTAGTTATTTCTATCTAGAGCATCACCTTTACCCTTGTAGCAGTTGACTATGGTGCTGCTACGCCAGTCATTGGGTATGACTCCATCATGAACTACCTAGTTTACAATGCGGGTGACTAGGCCATAGCCCACACAACCAGATGTTTAAAGCATCTCAGCAGTGATTCCTGATGGGCCGGGGGCTTTGCCTGGCTTCATACCCTTTATTGCCTTAACTACTAGGGAGCTATCTATACGGATAACCGGTCCTTCTACAGGGTCAACATTTGGCAGGCTCTCCTCTTCTCGTTCAATCTCCACATTTAGCAGTCTTTCATAGTGGCTTCTCTAAGCCTCTTTCATTTCCAAATCATTAACAGCTAGTACACCATCATCCATGTGGACACATTTCTCTCCTGTGACATCACAATTTTCTCTCACACACTGTCTTGCAATCTGAAATACCTCAGTTCTTTGGTCCTCACGTCGCTGGACATCGGCAAACTTCTTCTTTTCTGCTTCACCCATGACTATGGTATACTTGCCGCCCAGCCTCCCTTTTGGCTACCTGATACAGTTCCCTGCTACCCCCACCCTTCCAGGCTTTCCAGGTCTGTTTCTTTGCTCTAACGGCTTTGTCTACCATACTATTCCACCACCACATAACTCTAGGTCTGGAAGGGACTTTGCAACATCTGCAGACTTGGTCTATGGCACTCAGCAAGCTGTCCAGTAGGAATTTCCAGCTACCTTCTATGTCCGATGTCTGTAGCTCCTCCTCCCTCTCATCAAATTTCTTGATGAAGATGTCCCTAAATCTCTGACCATGTGAAGGGTTCATTAGCTTCCAAATCCTTCTTTATTGGATTGGTCTGCTACTTGGTATCCTTCTGGCCTCGAGCCTAAAGTCACTAATGACTAGCCTATGCTGAAGGGTACATTTTTCACCTGAAAGGGTCTTAGTGTTTAAGAGCAACCCTGCGTCCCACTGTATGGTGAGGATTAAATCAATCTGGCAAGCAGAGTCACTTGATTGATAGGTTTTCAGGTGGCTGTCTGGTTTCCTGAAGTTAGTGTTGCAGGTTAAAAGGTTACATGCATCACAGAACTCTAGGAGCCTAGTTCCCTCATCGTTTTAGGAACTAATACCATGGTCCTCGTGTACACCAATGAAGATACCAGATTGCCGCTCAACATGCCCATTAAAATCTCCAGCCGCAAAGATGAGGTCATTGCCACTCATCTTTGAGGTAGCCTGTAGAAGGGTATCATAAAAATGGTCCTTCCAATCATTTGGTAGGCCCACTTGTGGGGCGTAGGCAGAGATAATTGTAGCTGTGCTATTCTGCAGGACTAGACTAAGTTTAAGCACTCTATCACATACCCTAACAATGTCTATGACTTTATCTACCCATTTCTCCACAAGGAGTATGCCTACACCCTCCACTACATCTGTGTTACCTTGCCTGAAGATTTTGTACCTATCTGCCTTGCCTGTGAGGACCCTAACTGAAGCTCCTCTCCATCTTACCTCTTGTATGCAGCATACACTGACACGTCTCCTTTCAGCATTTCTACAATCTCACTAGACCTACATGTCAGTGTGCCTACACTGACTGTGCCAACTCTAAAAACTGGGAAAGGAATGTGGGATGAGGCTTGGAGAAGAGAAATGTTATTCTGTGCCTGAAAAGTGGGAGGTTGTCGTGTTCGATTTTATGTCCTGACATCACTCAAACATTCAAGTGTGTTAGGATTAAGATCGTAGCTCCTACAAGAGGTAGGATTAGGTGTTAGCAACATTGTGAGTATAACCATTATGGTCACTGTAAGGGGGTAGGTGGGGGTGATTTCAGACAGAGAGGAAGCAAGTTCATCCATTGTGAGTATAAGCATTATGGTCATTGTAAGAGGGTGGGGTGATTTCAGACACAGAGAGAGGAAGGAATGAGAAACAAAAACCATAAAAACAAAAACATAGAAAATGAATGTTTTTTCGAACAACGATAAAAGAGAAACAAGACAGGCAACATAAAGAACATTCCCCTTCATCAGTTGTCGCCTGTTTCATCTACTCCTCATTTCGAAGGTAAGGACAAGATGTGACTTCGTTAAAACAGTCCTTCCCGCAAAGCAAATAAAATTTGGGATTTTTTGCAGTGGGTGACATTGGTAACAAAATCAAGACACTAGAAACAAACGCTGAGGGCTCTTAAGCCAAAACGATGTAAAGATTATGAACATTAGAACGATGAGCTCTGAGAAGAGACAGGTAAAAGCACCTCTTCTCTTTAGGAAGGAAGTAGAAGAAGGAAAGATAGATCGCCTTTCGTTATGTGTCACCAACAAGAGACTCAACAAGAAAGAGAGAGGGAACAATGAATGGGAGTGGAGGGGAATAGGGAAAGGGTTGGAGAGAAAAACAAAGGAAGAAGAACAAGGGAGGGAGATAGATAGAAACGCAGAGTAGATTTAACGGGACAACTGATGAAGGGAAATGTTCTTTATGGTGCCTGTCTCATTTCTCTGTTGGTTTGTTATGTTGTTTGAAAAAATAACTTTTAAAATGCTGAGGAAAAGAAGGGAAGGTGGGTGTAAGGAATATGTTGCTTTAAGGAGAGAGTTGGGGCTAGTAAGTTGACGACAGTTGGTCACATGCAGTGTTTCTACTGTCCCTCACAAAGAAACACACATAGATGCCTACTATATAACATGGGTATTTGTTTGTATATGTGTGTGCATGTTGTGTCTTGTCTGTCTATCGACCTTTTTTGAGCCGTTTCTGTTGCTATCACAGGTTTTGAAATTTTGAAATCAAGTGAAAATTTTCAAATTTGGTAGAGTGATGTAATTTTTCACACTGAATCCATTTATTTATTTGTTCCAGAAAAATTGTAGAAAAATATTAATGAATAAAGTCATGTGAGACAGTTGGACAAGCATTTAAATAATTTAAAAAGGAAAAGCCCTCAGTTGAATTTTTGGTGAAAAATTGTGCAAATCTGTCCTGATCAAGGGGCCTATCCATTGGGAAAGACATGGTCTAACATGGAATAAAAAAATTTACATAAAGGCATTCTCTTGTGAAAATTGCCCAGCAATGATGGGCTACTCAGATACTTTACCAATAGTTTTCAAATGGTAATTTTGTGTCCTGAAGCAGTAGCTCTCAAATATCTTTGTTTTGTATTCACATATGATTCTATCTCTGATTAAACAGTCCTGTAAATTTCCAAATTCATAGTATTTAGCTTTCAACTTAATGTCAGAAATAAGTGAAATTTCTACTAATTTCTCCTTGATAGTGGCTATATGTAATGTTTCTTTTTAGGGCAACAGTACTCTCAGAACGTAAAGTATAAAAGCCATCTCAATATGGCTAACCACAAAGTGGGGGTGTTACTGTAGCTTTTAGCCCCAGGAGATCGACGTCTCCAGCTGGCTTTAGACACACTTTCTGTGCCCTTCAGGTATTGCAAAGGGAAGCCATCCCTTCTTCGTAAGCCTTAGTGATATCACCGGACCGCGGTTTCGAGATTATTGTCTCTTATCAACGGGCGGTAACCACCAGGTCACGATGAAAGGCAAGGCTTGCTTTGCAAATACATAAGAGTTTTTCTAGTGACGTCTGCCACTGATTTTGAAAAACTGACTGTAAGCATTATTAAATCTCAGTATATTTGCAAAGCAAGCCTTGCCTTTCATCGTGACCTGGTGGTTACCGCCCGTTGATAAGAGACAATAATCTCGAAACCGCGGTCCGGTGCGTATCACTAAGGCTTACGAAGAAGGGATGGCTTCCCTTTGCAAATACCTGAAGGGCACAGAAAGTGTGTCTAAAGCCAGCTGGAGATGTCGATCTCCTGGGGCTAAAAGCTACAGTAACACCCCCACTTTGTGGTTAGCCATATTGAGATGGCTTTTATACTTTACCTTGTTGAGCAGTTACTATTTACATCTCGCTCTGAGATTTAATAATGAGTACTCTCTGAACTTCATTTAAATGGTGGTAATTTTGTCATTATCATCTGGGTTTACAAATTCAAAATAGTTAAATCCCAGCAATGTGAAGATATGTTGCAACTTGAATCACCTCATTTTTTCTGTGACTCCTGTGAATAAAAGTCATATTGTTTTCCCAGACCTGGTAGCTTTCATCTAAATTTCCATTAAAGCACTAGAAGGGGTTTTTGTGACTTCAAGCAGATTTATTATATTCTTTAAAATGCATGAAAGATATTACACTTTGAAACAGCTCTTGTATTTACTTTATGCACACTAAATGTAGTTCAGCAAAACAGTTAAAGTCAAAGGAAAAAAGAAATATTTTGTGCATGCACCTTCTTTCATAAAAGAAAGGTGGAGAGGTTATATTATTCTAATTCCAAGTTATATTGTAATATAATGACATATATAATTAGATAATATTAGAGGAGATTTTATATGTGGTTGATTGATCAGACAGCCATTGCTAGAATAAGTAGCACTAAAAAATTATATTACAACTAGCAGTATCGCCCGGTGTTGCTCGGGTTTGTAAGGGAAATAACTATATAAGCATTTTTAGAGATGTAAAGATCTCAATATGGCTAACCACAAAGGGGGGGGTGTTACTGTAGCTTTTTACGTTCTGAGATTTAATAATGAATTTTTAGAGAGTTACTTCCCTTATATATGCCAAAAATGCATTAAAAAATGTGAAAAATTGATGGTAATTTTTTTTTAAATCGTAGACTCATCGTAGACGCGCGCTAATACCCAGAAGGGCTCGATATGAATCACGACTATAAGATACCCGGTTTTGGTTAAACTGCACCGCAAAATGTGGGAGTAGTTAGGAATCTAAATCGTAGGAGACAGACAGCACACAACCTCACTTTTATATATAAAGCTATGGCCTTCCTGAATTGCTGAGAGACTACAACATGAATCACGACTATGGTTAAACTGCACCGCAAAATGTGGGAGTAGTTAGGAATCTAAATTGTAGGAGACAGACAGCACACAACCTCACTTTTATATATAAAGATATGGCCTTCCTGAATTGCTGAGAGACTACAACATGAATCACGACTATGGTTAAACCGCACCGCAAAATGTGGGAGTAGTTAGAATCTAAATTGTAGGAGACAGACAGCACACAACCTCACTTTTATATATAAAGATATGGCCTTCCTGAATTGCTGAGAGACTACAACATCTGTAATTTTGTTCTATTTTAATCTCATGTTCTGAAAGTTAATGATATAAATCCTAAAATAAACTCTAAAAAGTAGAATGGTCTTAGCTGGAACATTTATACTCATAAGTCTATGATCCCTGGAACTGTAGCTTAAAAACAATCTTTGTTGCATGGTATGTGTTCTGCAGCATATCTAAGGAGACTGAGTCATGAGTGAAGCATACAATACAGTGTTTAAGATTCTGTCATCTTATTAACTCATCTAGCTTTTTTTATTGACTTGCAATATCTCTTAGAACTTAACATATACTTTTCCTTCTCTATTATCATTGTTTGCATTTTTTAGGTTGTTTGTACAGGACTTGTAAAGTCCACTTCTGCTCTGTTCATTCTTTATTTTTACATAGTTTTTACAGCTGGTAGCCCTTGCTATCATCAACCTCCTAACAGCATGAACTGGATGCCTTTTATTGTATCACTGGCACATTACTTCTTTCATTTAATGTATTTTGTTATGAATTACAGAATTGTAGTTTTTTGTATTCTTTAGATAAATTATATTTTGTTGATCATGTATATTAAAAATTCATGTGTGATTTGAATATTTTTAAACTTTTTTTTTTTAGTTATTTGAAGAAAGGAAGTCCCTAATAAATAAATGGGTAAGCAAGATTCTGCAATGTTATCATCATTACTTTTTGAAGAGAAATTGGCGATTTGTTTGGATGCTCTGAATTGCCCTATGTGACTGTCCCATTTTTGAGATGTGTGTGTGAACCAGGAACCATGTGTTTGGAAAGCAAACGTCTTACCACAACAGCCATGCCAGCACCTCCAAGTAGCCGTGTCTGCTCCTCCATACTGCTACACCTGTGCCTATATACATGCATGCATCCATCCATACTTCCATATATACATACATATTTTAAGTTTATCTCTACAGATTTTTTATAGAATTTTGAGCCAGCACTGAAAGTTATTACATTTCAGTACTTGCACTATAGAAAATCTGTAGAGTTATACTTAAATAAAACAATGCACTGCTAACACAAAATAGGACCAGTATTAACTTATAAAACTGTAATATACTTGGTAGTATACTATGGTTGCAAAACAAAATACTGTGACCCTAACAGCAATTGATATATATATATATCTGTATATATAAAAAGCAGGATGTGTGTGTGTGTGTACGTGAATGTAGTCTATGCACATCCACAAATTAGCACGCATGTTACTCAAATTTTAGGAGGACATTTGTCACGATCCTAGCTGTATTTTCATCAAATTAATTTTCCCCAACGCACCAGCGAATAGTGGTAAAAATAATTTTGAACCATAACTTCTAACAATTTTCAAATTGGAGAAATACACCATCATTTGTAAATATGAGTTAAGTCCCCTTTTGGCGATGGTGTAAAGAGAGGGAGAAAGAGAGAGAGAGAGAGAGAAATTTTTTAAATTTCATCTTTTTAGTGAGTGATTGACAGGCAAAAACAGACAGACAGTTGTTATGTATGTATGTGTGAATGGCTTCAGTCATACACACATACATACACACGAACATGTATGCGTATAAAACACATGTATGCAATGTGTGTGTGTGTTGCCCGTATATATATATATATATATATATTATGTGAAATAGAAAGATGAATAATCTTGTAGCAGATTAATCAAAAGTTTAACCGATACCTTGGTAGCAAAAATCACAGCAGAAGACAGCACGGTTGGAGGTACAACCATATGGTGTTGCAACCGTGCGTTGTGCGGATAATTGAATTTTAATATTATTGGTGAATTGAAGAAATGGAGCTGAACGAAGATTGAACAGAAGAGAAAGACACAATATGGTCTCATTATTCAATCGGATTTTGGTAAATTGTGCCTTTCGAAACACGTGTAGAATGAAATAAAACGATTTCTGTTCAATCTTCGTTCAGCTCCATTTCTTCAATTCACCAATAATATTATATATATATATATATATATATATATATATACACACACACATTATAAGCAATATTCTCCGTTTCTCCACAACTTATTTCCAAATTAGCTGAATCCATTGCTCTACTCATAGTGACAAATAGCTGGTCGTGCATGAATATGGGAGAGAGCAGAAGTTACCAGAACAAGAACCCCAAGTGTTGACTGTAGACATGCTCCTTCACAAATGATCAGCTATTATTTTGTAAAAAATGTTTCAAAACTGTTTGTGTTTTCGAAAGGAGAGATCTGACTCTCACATCTCTGTGGGGGAAGGTAGCCCTCTCTATTCCTCTTACAAAACTTACGTCTGAGTGCCAAATTTGCTTCAATTGATGGTATTACTTGGGTAGGGGGTGGTGGTGGGACAGGGGCAAGGGCGTACAAAAAACATGTATGCAATAGGTGTATGTACATATATGTTTGTGTGTATGTGTGTGTGTTGCCCATATATATATACTTAGTTGTGATCTGAACATAACCGCTTCTCACATAGAGGATCGGGGGCCCTTTTGGGTGTTCTATTTTCCTTGCTGGAAGGGTTCCCAACCCATGGGCAAAGGGGGGGTTACATGATGGGGGTGGTGTTTTCAAAAGGGTTGGCATATGCAACCTGATCACCTCTGCCGATCAAACTCCCAACCCATGTGCTCCCATCACGACACTGATTCTGCAGAACTGGGTTGGGTATGAAAACCAACTTTAAAGTATAAATATAGATGTTTTTGAATCAGCAATGTTGTGTTCAGTTAAGTCCTATTTGGGGTGAAAAATCAATAAACTGATTCCTTATGGGGTTTTCCATTTAATCAGGATAAAAGAAAAATTGATAAACTGATTCCTTATAGGATTTCCCAATAAAATTGGCTACACCCCATTTTCAACCATAACTTTTACCAATTTTGATGTATTTTGTTCAAACTTGATGCCAGCATTACTTACAACTCATGGGATCTTTGAATGCTTTAAGTTCTCCAAAAACGAAAAAAAAAGAAACAATTGCTGAGTAGAAAAAATCGATAAACCGATTCCTTATGGGATTTCCCAATCAAATTGTCTGCAACTCATTTTCAACCAAAAGTTCACCAATTTCAACGGATTTCGCTCAAATTTAATGCCAATGTTACTTAGTTTGGTTTGAAATAAAGAGGTTGATTAGCTTAATAATCCAAACTTAATCCCAAGCAAAGCTGGGCTATACTGCTAGTGTATATATATATATATATATATATGTATGAGAGGTATCCAGAAGACCCAAGGTGGCGGGTAACGCTATGTATGTGCTATGGAAGGACCGTAGTTAAACTCTTGGTTCGATAATGATACAAGTGAGGAGTCTAATGTGGATCTTGTATGAGCATGTATATGTTAAATAAAACGAGAAAAGGCTGTGAGGAATTTTCAGGACATTTATAAAGAGAAAGTTAGTCTTACAGCTGTTTCTGGGTTATTAGGGATATCCCTTCACCAGAGATGATGTGAGATGGTTAAATAGAGGGAAATATTAGAGTTCAATATGAGGAATTGTTTTGGAAAAGGAAGCAAATAAGGAGTGTGTAGGGAAATAGGAGAATGAATGTAGGAATAAAAATAAAAATATATGAAGATGTTATAGTTGCAGTTCCATGAACCAAGGAAAGTGGTGTATAGAAGTGATAGAAATGCTTCCTGTCCATGGTATGTAAATTCCAATAGTTCATATTTTGTCATCACAAATGGAAAGCGTGGAAATATAGATTCCATGTGCTGTTCATTCAAATGGGGTCTTGTGGTGTGAATTAAATTTTGAGAATGTAGTGGCAGTATTAAGTGGATAGAGATGGGAGAAGAGATGGGTATATTAAAATGAAGAGAGAGGTCAAATGAAAAAGTGAGAAAAGGAAGAGGAAGAGAAAGTGAAAAAAGGAGTGTGAGTTGGTGGTCATGATATTATGAGAGGGGTGTGGGAGAGGACGAGGGAGGGGTAGGGAGAGATAAGAATGTAAGTAATGAATATGTATGAGGTGGGGTGATATGTTAGTGTTATGGTTTGGCTAGTGCAGTATTTCTTGACCCACTTTTGGGAGTGGCGCCGACACGTCTGGAAGAAAAGCAACAGCCCTTTGTTTACTGGAAGAGTAATGGCTTTTTGGAGGGACCTTTTGGCCTTGTGCGGTCGATTGGGGGTTAGAGAGATGTGAGGGCCGAGGAAGAGGAAAGTCGTGAGGGAGATAGAGTAAGGAATCTGAGAGCAGATAGAGAGGATGACAGCAGCAGCGCCGATAAAGATAGGGACATTAGGACCAGGCGGGATAGAGAGAGTATAAGGCTAAGAGACAGATTGAGGATAGAGATAGGCAGTTAGGGCTGAGAGCAGATGGAGAGGGTATGAGCAGTAGAGACAGATTGAGGGGTAGTGATAGAGAGACAGTTGGTATTCGGTCGTCAAAGAGGACAGTCGGATTTTGGTCGTCAAAGCGAGTAGTTGGAACCTTAGGAGCAAGCGTTTGGGATTCAGGAGCTTGGCAAGCTGGAGTTGGCGGTACAGAGAGAGATGAAGTGCAATATGGGACACTGGCTATTCAATTAGGAATTAAGGTATTTGATTATGTATTGATACGTGTCACGATGTAAAGAGACAGTGAAAAGAAATGAGACAGTGAAATGAACAATGTGAATTGAGTCAAGGACTTGTCGATGTGTCGATTATCGAGTTGTGGTATTTATGTTCAGAATTGTGTTGATACATGTTACAAAAGAAAATAGAAAAAGTCTTTAAAGAACTGTGAACGTTATCTGTTGAAGTGATGTGAAATAGAACTGTTGTCTCCGGACTGTTATATTGTTACCTGCATGTTTAAATGCTTTGATCTGTGGTATACCCGTATGATGTATTGATTTGTTGTTTCCTTTAAATGTATTTGATGTGTAACAATTGATTGTCATAAACTAGTGTTAAATGTAAGCCAGTTGTTGCCTTGCCGTTTTGTGTCTCTCTCGGTTGCCTCTGTATCTCTGTGCTGCTGCTGTTGTCATTGTATCTCTCCTCTCCTCTCCGAGTTTCCGTGGCGAGGATTCGCTGATCGACCGAGCGACGGCACCGGGTGGTCCGTAACATTAGAATGGCATTAAGGGATGGGTACAGAAAAGGAGGAGGGGTTTCTAAAGTGAGTAGTAAATCACAAAACAGAAGAATACTAAGAATGGTCCAGTTTCTATAAATAGATTTATGTGTTTATTCTACTAGCTAATGTGATAGAGTGGGTAGAGGAATCAGAGAGAAAGAAAGAAGTGTATATAGATATAGGCACGCACACATGTACATATATGTGTGTGTGTGTGTGTATGCATTATTATAGAGATCTACATACTTGTGTATTTAAACCTAAATGCATGCATAATATACAAGAGTTGGATAAAATAATGGAAATCCTTTAAAATTTCAAACAAATTTATTTTAATATGGAGTAGGACCACCTTTGGCAGTAATTACAGCTTGAATTGTTTCCAAAGAAATTTTTGTCCATTCTTCAGCTAAAACAGTCTCCAGTTCTTGTAGTGATGATGGTGGAGGATATTGACTCTTTACTTGTTTTTCTAAAATGCACCATAAATGTTCAATAATATTGAGATCTGGGGATTGTGGTAGCCAGATAAGATGTTCAACTTCACTATAATGTTCCTTGTGCCATTCAGTAACAACTTTAGCTGTGTGAATTAGTGCATTAACATCCTGAAAGATTGTGTTTCCCTCCAGAAACAGTTCCACAACCATAGTATGAATTTGATCAGATAAAATTCTTGAATAGTCTTGACTATTAATTCTACTATGATGGGAAACCATTGGGCCAGTGAATTTCCAAGATATAGCCCCCCCAGATCATCACAGATTCTCCCCCATGTTTAACAGTTGAAAGAAGGCACTCTGGCCTGATGCTTCTTTTGGCTATCTCCACACGTATACTTGGCCGCTGGTTGGAAATAAAGTAAAGGATGACTCATCAAAGAAAATACCATTTTCCCACTACTCTAGAGACCAATTTTGTAGGTTTTTATTCCACTCTAAACGCTTTGCAACGTTTGTTTTTGAAAGTAGTGGTTTTCTGATTGTAACCCTCCCATGAAATCCAGCTTTGTGCAGCTCCCGGTGAACAGTTTCTGTGGAAAGTGGGTTCTTGTGGTGGTCATTAACTTCTGCAATAGTTTTGGAAGCTGTACTTTTGTGATCCTTTCTAACACCTCGTGTAAGAAACTGAAGATCCCTATCTGAAAGTTCTGGTTTTCTTCCGGAGTTTTCTTTCATTTTGGCTGTTTTCTTTATGCTAGCACCAACAATTTGACCTCTTTGAAAGTCTGATAGATCTGTCATTTTAATGAATTTAAATTTACCTTTTTCTGATGATATCTGAAAAGAAACATCAATTTTATCAAAACATTAAGCAACGCTAATAATAAATAAAAAAACATAAGAATAAACAAGCTTTTGATGGTTTTATAGATATTTCAAAATTATGATATGATGCTAGGCATTTCCATTATTTTGTCCACCCCCTGTAGTTAAGGGTATCTCAATTTGTATGTCTGACCTCTCATCCACTGATAAAATAATCAATAACCACACCCCATATTACAACCAAGCACTTTCTGCCTGCGGCTTCTCCCAACAAATAAAATACATCCCTAATACTAGGCTCAAGCAACATATATCTCAAATCATATCACAATAACATGCCAGCCATCAGAATCACAACAGATCACACATACACTATACTAGAACCCCGGGAGAACCCAGATTAAGACAACTTAGACCCCACATGCACTCATATAACACTAGGTCAAAAGCTAACGCAGCTAACAATAATGAGACATATTACCCCACTCTAATTTCTAAAAATATAGATAGCACTACCTATTTCTTTATTACCCACAGGGGGCTAAAGACAGAGGGGACAAACAAGGACAGACATAGGTATTAAGTCGATTACATCGACCCCAATGCGTAACTGGTACTTAATTTATCAACCCCAAAAGGATGAAAGGCAAAGTCAACCTCGGCAGAATTTGAACTCTGAACGTAACGTCAGACGAAATACGGCTACGCATTTCGCCCGGCGTGCTAACGTTTCTGCCAGCTCGCCGCCTATAGATAGCACTACCTTTAAGCAACCAAAAAAAGTGGTGGATGCTCTATTCTATGGTATACACCCCACTTCTCACTGAACATTAAAAACTTAGCTAAATCCTTGTTTAATATACAGGACTCCAACTTTCCTCGTTGACATAAATATTACTCTATCTTTAATAGATCTACCTTGAAGCTATCCTACTCAATTTTGGATCTATCATAAACGAAAACTATCTCTCTATTATCAAAACCTACATTGTAACAACTCTGAATACACAAGCACCGAACATATACATAGCTCCAATATCGAACCCTATACTTCAGACAACAACAGAAACCCTACCAATCCCACTAACTCTAACCAGAATACTACTACAACTTCCACCACTATTACAGATAGGATGTGGAGGCGCAATGGCCCAGTGGTTGGGGCAGCGGACTCGCGGTCGTAGGATCGCGGTTTCGATGCCCAGACCGGGTGTTGTGAGTGTTTATTGAGCGAAAACACCTAAAGCTCCACGAGGCTCCGGCAGGGATGGTGGTGATCCCTGCTGAACTCTTTCACCACAACTTTCTCTCACTCTTACTTCCTGTTTCTGTTGTACCTGTATTTCAAAGGACCGGCCTTGTCACTCTCTGTGTCACGCTGAATATCCCCGAGAACTACGTTAAGGGTACACGTGTCTGCGGAGTGCTCAGCCACTTACACGTTAATTTCACGAGCAGGCTGTTCCGTTGATTCGGATCAACCGGAACCCTCGTCGTCGTAACCGACGGAGTGCTTCCCACAGATAGGATAAACAACAGTTTTAGAAATAGTTATAATAATGTTAATAACAGAGACCAATCTACCCCCATCTCTAACCTCTCCTCTGACAGTATTACCCCCGCCATTCCTGAGAATAATCCCCACAATGCACAACCATGTCACTGCCATCCTGGAACCATCTGCCCTCTACAGATCCATTGCAGAAGGTCTAAAGTAATTTATAAACACACCGTCCTCAACACGTTACACGATTCTACAACCATATATATGGGATCAACTATAAATTTTAAACAACGATATGCTGTGCATCTCAATTCTTTTAGATACAAGAAACGCAGTAAATCCACAACACTTACCTGTCACACACATCATCTCAAAATAGAAATATTCCCTACATCTTGTCCATGATAGATTCAAGGCTTCCATACCAAGGCCAACACTCAGCATGTAGGTTATGCTTAAAGGAGACATTCCACATATTAAAACACAAATCTTCAATACTACTAAATAAATATAATGAGGCCCTAGGTGCATGCAACCACCAGTTTTTACATACCTTCAAATTTTACCGCAATTCTAAATGCAACCTAAATAATCACACAGCACATATCCTGAACACCACTTAGGTAATCCTCAACAACCCTATTTGACTTTCCATTAATTTTTTAACTCTCCAATCTTATTTTAATTATTTAATACTACACATATGGGCATGCATATGCATACGTATGCAGATGTATGTGCACTTGTATATGTTTATATATGTGCATGTATGTGTTTACACATGTGCATGTATGTGTGCATGTGTATGCATATATGCATGTATTCATGGGTATGCATGTGTGTGCATATATATATGTATATGTATGTTTATATATGTATGTGTATGCATGGATATGTGCATATATGTATATAGGTGTATATGTACATTATTTACATTCGACGGATATTTGTCCTCATCTTGTTTGTTATTAACACAATGTTTCGGCTGATATACCCTCCAGCCATCATCAGGTGTCTTGGGGAAATTTCGAACCTGGGTTCTCATTCCTAAGGTATTTTTCGATGTTATTATTATTATTATTATTATTATTATCATTATTATTATTATCATTATTATTATTATTATTATTATTATTATTATTATCATTATTATTATTATATTATTATTATTATTATTATTATTATTATTATTATTGTTATTGTTCATGTATATGTATATGAGGTGTATATGTGTGTATATATATATATATATAATAGCGGTGCCCAAGCATGGCCACAGCTCGTGAGCTGAAACTAGATAAAATAAAATAAAAATAAAATAAATATGGATTTAAATACACAAGTACGCAGGCCTATATAATAATGCATACACACACACATGTACTCATCCCTTAATGCCATTCTAACATATCACCCCACCTCACACATATTCATTACTTACATTCTTATCTCTTCCTACCCCTCCCCTACTCCTCTCCCACACCCCTCTCATAATATCATGACCACCAACTCACACTCCTTTTTTCACTTGCTCTTCTTGTTTTCATTTTCTCTTCCTCTTTCTTTCCTTCTTTACTCACCTTTTCCTTTGACCTCTCTCTTCATTTTAACATGTACAGGTACATTAGATTGGTTTTCCAATATACAGATAGGAAATAGATATAACAGAAGATTAATACATGTATGTATACATGTATATATATATATATATTATATATATATATATATATATATATATATATAATATATATATTAATCAAAATTAAGGGTTAAATGCAACAAGTTGCTCAAAACTACATACCGAAAATATTAGAAATAGCAGTCAAAATTGATCACTATTTCCTCTACTAATAAAAAGTCTCCACAAACAAACATAATTTGTAAGCTGTATATGGCAAAAACGGCAGAAAATATTTTCGCTATGTGGTTTTGAGCAACTTGTTGCATTTAACCCTTAATTTTAATTATTATAACCCTTACCAAATATGGTCTTTTCCATACCGATAAATCTGCTAGGTGAAATTGATTAATTTTATTAAATTAATTATATTCCACCTTTTATTGCATATATATATATATACTCTTTACTCTTTTACTTGTTTCAGTCATTTGACTACGGCCATGCTGGAGCACCGCCTTTAGTCGAGCAAATCGACCCTGGGACTTATTCTTTGTAAGCTCAGTACTTATTCTATCGGTCTCTTTTGCCGAACCGCTAAGTGACGGGGACGTAAACACATCAGCATCGGTTGTCAAGCAATGCTAGGGGGACAAACACAGACACACAAACATATACACACACACTTCTATATATATACATATATACGACAGGCTTCTTTCAGTTTCCGTTTACCAAATCCACTGACAAGGCATTGGTCGGCCCGGGGCTATAGCAGAAGACACTTGCCCAAGATGCCACGCAGTGGGACTGAACCCGGAACCATGTGGTTGGTTAGCAAGCTACTTACCACACAGCCACTCCTGCGCCTATATATATATATATATATATATATATATCATCATCATCATCATCATCATTTAGCATCCGCTTTCCATGCTAGCATGGGTTGGACAGTTCAACTGGGGTCTGTGAAGTCAGAAGGCTGCATCAGGCCCAGTCTGATCTGGCAGTGTTTCTACGGCTGGATGCCCTTCCTAACGCCAACCACTCCGTGAGTGTAGTGGGTGCTTTTTACGTGCCTCCCGCATATATATATATATATATATATATATATATATATATATATATATATATATATATATATGCGGGTGGCACGTAAAAAGCATATATATATATATATGTATTATATATGTATATGATAATAGACTATGATATGCAACCCCATTATAGAATCAATGATCGGATTGATTGATTGATTAATTAATTAATTAGTTAATTATTTAATTACTTGGTTGGTTGATTAATAAGTTGTTTGAGCTATTTAAATCTAGAGTTACCTCCCTTCGTTTTATTTATAAACTAGCAGTATTGCCCGGCGTTGCTCGGTTTGTAAGGGAAATAACTATATAAGCATTTTTAGAGAGTTATAGCCAAAAAATAGCAAAAAAAATGCATTAAAAATTGAAAAAAAATTAAGGTAAATTTTTTTTAAATCGTTGACACATCGTAGATATTTTTAGAGAGTTACTTCCCTTATATAAAAGCGAAAAAAATGCATTAAAATGGAAAAATATGATGGTAAATTTTTTTTAAATCGTAGACTCATCGTAGATGCGCGGTAATACCCAGAAGGGCTCGATATGAATCACGACTATAAGATACCCGCTTTTGGTTAAACTGCACCGCAAAATGTGGGAGTAATTACGAATGTAAATCGAAGGGGACAGACACACAACTTCACTCTTATATAAAGATGCTTTTTTTTTTTCAGTCATAGAGTTAGATTTATGAAGGTCTTCAGTAGAAAATCCTTCGAATTCTGACTCGCTGCTTGATATAATGAAATTCGTATCCATTTTTTGTCAGAATTACAAATTTTGAAAACACAATAGGAACAAATTTCGGAAAAAAATCTCCCATAATTCACGGAATTAAAATTACACTTCGATTTTTGTACAAAACTGTATTTGAAGTGTTTACGAAGTATAATACGTGTTTTCACGAATGTACTAAAGAGATTTACTCTGATATTCTCATTTAAATATGAATAGGTAAATTCGGGCGGTTTGGTAACGAAAGGTTTATATAAGTGTCGTCTGTTTATACATAAACACTGTTTCATAGTTTCAGTTTAGTCTTCCTCAAATCACTGTCGCTAATTTACTCTCTTCCAAGAACATTTTCACTCACTGTTATCTGTTAGCTTCCCATACATTTTACTCATGTATCTATCAGCGTGATAGACAGAAACAAATATTACATTTACTTTCATTTTATTCGTTGCCCACTGTGTGTGTGCGTTTGCGTGTGGTGTAAACCAGACTAAGAAAAGCATTTGACACACACACCAGAATGTGAGTTTTCTGTAAATTTTGCTTAATTGGAGTTTAAATTTTAAAAACTGGACCTGGCATGACGCGATGCATTGTACTCTTAAAACTGCTAGGTAAATTGTAATTGAAGAAATCCTATATTGTAGATTTGTATAACTCCCAAAGGGAGGCAGATAAAATCTGCCTTTTATAATAAGAGATAAACCACCAACTCTCTGCTTCTACTCTCTTTTCTCTTCCCATGTCACTGATCAGCCAGCCTGCGCTCTCTCTTTCTTGGTCTGACTGTGGTCCATGCAACATCGATATACTTCCCTGTGTTTGTGAAACTGTTGTATCTCTGCAGTAAGGCTTCATTTCCACATGCGCCAGCTTAATTCAATTCGTCCTTAGTCGAAAGACACCTGTTGTTATGTCTGTTATTATTTTTATTGTATTTATATTTGTGTAGCATTGTTTGTTTTTGTATACATTCACTGCTTTCTTCCAAGGAATCTAATGCTCTTAGCTTAGTTTTTCCTTGGGGCTGGCCAGATTGGAGCAATCTCAAGAATAATCAGCCAAAATTGCGAGGATAATCTGGTTCTTGACTGAAGATAGAAAACTTCAAATGATCCACCCTGTTTTTTTGTATCATCTATCTGGATGTTTTGTTGTCCCTTTTTGTATCACCTAGTTGTCCGGATGTTTTGCGTTCTTGTCCTATTTTTTATTTCATACATATATATATATATATATATATACACACATATACATATACATTTATATATCTATATATTCATATATATATATATATATAAAGACATGTGTATTTTTCCCTTGTTAACAATTAACACGGAAAAATAGATAAATAGTTACCAGGGTAGCAAAAAATCACACAAGTAAAAAGGGCATAACTCCTTGTTTTTAAAGGTAGAAACTCCGGGTTTACATGAAATATTTTGTATAATATATATAAATAAATAAATGGAGTTAAACACAGGTGTTATTCAAATTATTTTGCTTCTGACACATGTTTCAAAGATATCACTGGTATTATTCCAAAGGAATAAAATGATGTTAAGCAATGTAATCTTGTCTTCAGGGAAATGAAGAAATGAAACTCGTCAAAAAGACATTTTAACAGAATATGATGGATATGTATAGTGATTAACTGAATGCTATAAATATTGTTTAAAAAAAATGTTATATGATATGACGTCAGAGGTAGCCTATAGAAAGAGGAGGGATAAAGTAAAGAAAAACTAAATAAATGAGAAGTATATGTCTATATGTATATTAAATAAAACCTTATAGACTAGGAAAAATATATATCTAGTGAATGTGAAATGTAAGAAGAAAATCAATGTTTAAATTATATATAATGATAGCTATCACTTATATGAACTAAAGGTGTGCTTCTACCAATGTTTACATCAGTATGCACGCTCTATAACCGCGTTTACTAGAGGATTTATTTATCCTTTCTCTTTCTGTAGGCTACCTCTGACGTTATATCATATAACGTCTTTTTGAAACAATATTAATAGCGTTCAGTTAATCACTATACATATCCATCATTTTCTATTAAAATGTCTTATTGACAAGTTTCGTTTCTTCACTTCTCTGAAGAGAAGATTACATTGTTTTACACCATTTTATTCCTTTGGAATAATATCAGTGATATCTTTGAAACATGTGTTGGAAGTAAAAGAATTTGAATTACACCTGCGTTAAACTCTATTTATATATATATATATATATATATATATATGTGTGTGTGTGTGTGTTGTGTGTGTGTGTGTATGTGTGTGTGTGTGTGCATATATATATATATATATATATATATATATATATATGCATATATATATATGTGTGTGTATAAATATGTATACATATATATATATATATGCATATATACAAATATATGCATAAAGGACCTGCTATATAAGCTAAAATCACAGAACGGAATTATTGTCCACTCGGACAAAACTAGGAATTCTTACACCCTGGAAGTCAACTTATACCACCAAGTGCTACATAAGGAAATCACTAAAAGATATAAATTAGCACCAGATAGAACCTTAAGATCTATGAAGTTAGCAGCCAAGGAAATTATGAATGACTACAACTTAGAAGACAAAACCGAACCCTTCGTGCCATCCAGACCTTGCATCACTATAAAAGACCATAAATCTAACTTCCTAACCGATACTAAAGTAAGATTAATATGCCCTAACAAATCAGATGATGTAAATTAAGCAAACTAATACTCGATAAATACATCCCTAAGCTTAAAAGTAAAATAACCCTGGAATTATGGTCCAACACATATGAAGCCATCAACTGGTTCTCCAGCATACAGAACAAGAGCAACTACAAATTCATACAGATAGACATAGTAGACTACTACTCCTCAATAGTGCCCTAATATACACCAAAAAATCAAACGCTATTGAACAGGAAGGAAATAAATATAATATTGGAAGCGAGGAAATCACTTATTATCTTTGATAACAAACTCTGGGTACGTAAAGATATCCCTAACTCTTTTGATATTACCATGGGAGCCCCAGATTTAGCACAAGAAACTGACCTGGTAGGCATCTATCTGCTATCATACATACAGGACGAATTCCCGAAACTCAAAGGCGAATTATACAGGGATGATGCTCTCTTCATAATTAAGAAACCCACAAATAGAAAACTAGAGCTTATCAATAAAAAATACATAAATTCTTCAAAAGATTTGGACTATCTATTTCTATTGAAAAGGAACACACCTCTATTAAGTACTTAGACACAACCTGCGTCCTAGCCACAGGATTCTATGAACCCTACATGAAACCCAACATGGACCTCAAATACATTAACGCTGCTAGTAATCACCCCAACTTTATTAAGAGAATTAACAATAGAATACCACTCCTCTCTTTCAATATGGACATCTTTAACAGACATAAAGAAGCCTATAACTCCACACTACAGAAATCCGGATATGAACAAAAAATCAAATACCTAAACCCTAATCACCCTACAAGCAGCCCAAATAATAGGAACCCACTAACGCCAACCAAACACCATGCATCACCACAAACAACAACAACAACAAAATAATTATGGATAACCCCAATAGAAACAACACTAAAATGAACAATGCCTATGCACAAACCACAAACAACAACAAATATAACCACAACACTAATACTGAGAAACTGATATTAAATAAGATTAACAATATTAACATAACTAATAACACAAAGTACGCAAATAAGTCCCAAAATAACAACACCTACAAAATTAATAGCATAAACCTATACAGCGGTATCAATAAAACCAAAGTCACCCAGCCAACTAATATGAACCCTAATAATAGCAAAAAACTAGGCCCTTAAACCCACATGAACCCTACGATAATAGCACCAATAGGACAGACACAACTAACACGAAAGTGAAACATAACTATAGATATAACCAAGGTACATACAACCATAACTTCACACAAATCACAAACAAGGAGGGAAGCTCCTACACTAGGGAAGACAACACAAAAGACAAACAAAATAGCGATAATATCTGGCTCGTAATCCCCTACACCATGCACCTCAAATCAAATATAGTTCGGCCATTAATGAAAATCATAGACAAACACCTAAACGTTAATAATAAATAGACAGAATTATTTAGGAACAAAATCAGAATAGGTCACAGTCTGACTAATAACTTAGCCACAATAATAACCTCAATGAATAATAAAAAAACTTGACAAATTCTACGAAACTAGAAAGATTGTGAACAATAAAAGTACTAACCAACCAACTTAGATACAGACCTGAATAATAATTGGCCCCCACAATACAGTACGGACGTAGATACACCTAATTATTTATGCGGTTGTAGTGATAGAACAAAGTGCCAATTCTCAAATAGATGTAAGACAAATAACATAGTTTACCAATGTGACGTCTGCACTGACAACCAGACAAAATCATACAGAGGTGCAACTAAGAAGCAAATGATTCTCAGATATAATACGCATCTATCCAGCTTCAGAAATAGGAATAAGGTTAACACAACAGGGATAAGTGCATACATCTGGGAACTTAAGGATTAAAAAAATAGATTTTAGCTTAAACTGGCATATACTCTCAAAAACAACCTCCTACAAAACCACAAATAGACGCTGCGATCTCTGCCTATCAGAATGCCTAGCTATACTTAGGACTAAACAAAATCTTCTCAACAGGAAATTTGAGAACAAAATTTTTTATCTCCACATGGGCCATTATGTATTTTCAAAATACCGGTAGAATAGCCTCTCTTGTCTTCATGCAGCCCTCTATGCCTCCATAATTCCAAACTAGAATGCTCATCTTTATAAGTCTAATTAACAGAGTAACACATGAAACACATGAATAGTCACCTTGCATACTCACCTGCTTCAAACATTCCATAATAATACACCTTGCAAATACATAGGGCCCCGCCTAGCATTAAGAAGTTCCTAAACTCTAGCAATAAGACAATTATTAGGTGTAACACATTTTCAAACCACCCAATATTTGGTAAGAGTAGCTACCTTTTCACCCTGTTAAAGTCACCCCCCCATTCACTTACCTCACTCGAATCTTTTTACACATGCCACCGGCACAGGTGCCAGTAAGGCAACGTTGGTAATGATCACACTCAAATGGTGCCCTTTTACGTGTCACTGGCACGGAGCCAGTTTGCTGTTCTGGCAACGATCACACTCGGATGGTGCTCTTGGCACTCTACCAGCATGGGCACAAGTGCCAGTAAGGCGACGCTGGTAATGATCACACTCGCATGGTGCCCTTTTATGTGCCACTGGCACGGAAGTCGGTTAGCCGCTCTGTATATATATATATGTGTGTGTGTGTGTGTGTGTGTGTACATAAATTAGTTGCATAAGATATGAATTCTGAGAATTATATGGTTATGACAGAATGCATCTCTAATGGACTTGGCTAACAGACCACATAGTAATCCAATGCAGAGGAGCATAATGCAGAATGTCCATGAAACTTGAATGTAGAAGATCCAATCAATGAAATTATTTCACAAGGAGTTTATAAACCATAGAATGTCAGGAGATACGAGAGTATAATATTTTTATTTAACCACTTGACTTCAGTTAGATTATAGCCTTTTCACAACCTTCTTCCTGTAGCTCTAATTTCAATGTGGACTAAATTGTGTTTACATGTTTGCAATGAATTATTGCATATGTGAATATTGTATATTCACATGTCATTGGTATAATTGTGATGTTCTAGTAATCTGATAAGCTAGCATTCTTAATCTGCATAGATTTGTGAATATATAGTTCTATTGTATAATGCATAGCATGCATATTTCTGTAAACATAATTGATCTGACACTGAAATTATTACATGAAGGAGGCTGCAAAACAGTTGTAACCCTATAGATGGTTAAATAAATTTATTCACCTCTCATACTTCAAACCTATTGTTGTAATAGGGTTTTATATGTGCACAATGTAAAGATTGGTGTGTTATGGGCGCTGTATTTGCCAATGTTTCAGATTATGGGGAATCTGTGTTATATAAATATAATCTTAATACTGAAGAAATTTATTTAAGTCAACTAATTAACAGTAAAGGTGCTAATTATCTAGAAGTGTAATTGCCAGAGTAAGAACATGACAAAAAAAAGGTTCAGGAAACTTTACCACTGCCAACAGTAAAGAGTCCCCCCCCCCAGAGTTAAGAGTTAACTGTGCAATGCTTATGTATAAAGTACACTGCTGCATAGTAGTGAAAAGTAGGCTTTGAATGCAGAGAATTTGTGAAGGTTGGAAAGAAATGAAGTGAAAATGTTCTTCTGACTGTGTAAAGTTAATGCACTCGAATGGTGGAGCACAGATAAGCTGAGAGGATAAATGGATATCAGAGGAATCTGATGTAATGTGTGAGAGAAAAGATTACTGGTATAGTCATGCTATGTATACAGAGGATGCTAATTACCAGAATTGCTGTCCACTTAAAGTGAACAGAAACTGTGAAAGAGAGGGACCAAAGAAGACATGGGACTATGTGATGAAAACTGATCTTCAGATGCTGAACTACATGGAGGAGATGACAAAGGACTGTGGTTAGTTGTGGAGTGCTGTGCTGAAGAGGACTCACCAAACCCATGTAGGGAAAAAGGATTATTAAAGATTTATGACGATAGAGATTGGGATGTATAATTTTATATTTGGATCCTTCCTGACCATTATGTTCTTCTTAAACCTTTACCTATTCTTTCTCCTCTTTGTAATTCTTATTTATCACTCTCACCTCCTACTCTATCTCTCTTGCATGTATCTCAGTCCATATTCACTCTCCACCTTACTTTTCTATCATTTTTATTGCTAGTCATTACTGTCTGTCTTCCCCATTATTCCCTCACCTTTTATTCATTAATGATGTCCCACTATTCATCACTCCAACTCTTTTACTATGGAGGTGCAATGGCCCAGTGGTTAGGGCAGTGGACTCGCGGTCATAGGATCGCGGTTTCGATTCCCAGACCGGGCGTTGTGAGTGTTTATTGAGCAAAAACACCTAAAAGCTCCACAAGGCTCCGGCAGGGGATGGTGGTGATCCCTGCTGTACTCTTTCACCACAACTTTCTCTCACTCTTACTTCCTGTTTCTGTTGTACCTGTATTTCAAAGGGCCGGCCTTGTCACTCTCTGTGTCACACTGAATATCCCCGAGAACTACGTTAAGGGTACACGTGTCTGTGGAGTGCTCAGCCACTTACACGTTAATTTCACAAGCAGGCTGTTCCGTTGATTCGGATCAACCGGAACCCTCGTTGTCGTAACCGATGGAGTGCTTCCAACCATCTTTTACTATCACCCATCATCATTGTTATCTGTCACTCTACCTAACTATCTTCCTTCACACTCTTCCTCAGCACTCTCCCATCACCACTCTTTCACTTTTCTATTACTTTTCTATTATCCTCTTTCCCTTTTCTTTCTCTTTTCTATCATATCAACTATGCTATCTCCTTACTTGAATCTCCTTACTAACTTTTAATCTGATCATTATGTAACTGCTTATTAAGCTTTCTCTTTCTTTCTTTTATTCTTACTCTTTCTCTCCTATCTTATAGTTCTCTTTCATTACTCGCCCTTCACTCACCCTCTCACTCTGGCCTTCTTTCATTACTCTATCTTCTGCCTCTCGGTGATAAGATAACTCTATGGTGCTAGTTAACAAACAAATGCGACTTCGGTGTTGCTGAGGCCAAGATAATTTCTCTAAAGCTGGTATTTATCACAATAAAATGCACCCAGTATATTCTGTAAAATGTTGAAAACTGTTCTTTCTTGCTAAGGATATAACAATCTCTTGGTGTGAATTCCAGAATAAATACTACCAGTACACTCTGTAAATGGGTTGGCAATAGAAAATGTGCCAAAAATGGAATGTATAAGTGAGCCATGACTATAACCCTTTCTGGAGAGCAACAACACTGCATAGTGCCAAAGATCCCAGCAATGCCATCAAGCTTCAGGACCAGCTTCTGCAACAGCCTGGGTTTCAAGGGCCCACAGCTTTTTATTTCGCAATAACAGTGTAGCACAAAACGGCGGTGCATCAGCATGACCGCAACTCTGAGATAAAGCTAGAGAGAAAAAATATATTATATACATGTGTATATATATATATATATAATATATATATATATATATATATATATATAATATATATATATATTATATACATGTGTATATATATATATATATATATATACATGTGTATATATATATATATATATATATATATATACACATATATATATACATATATATATATATACATGTGTGTATATATATATATACATATATACATATATACTAGCGTTAGGAAGGGCATCCAGCTGTAGAAACACTGCCAGATCAGACTGGAGCCTGGTGCAGCCTCCTGGCTTTCCAGACCCCAGTCGAACCGTCCAACCCATGCTAGCATGGAAAGCGGACGTCAAACGATGATGATGATGATGATACATATATATATATACTGGCTCAATACTTGTAAACGCATCAAACCCATGCCAACATATAAAACTATGTAAAAATGGTGATGATGATGCCTGGGGATGCATGGTATGATTGTTGTTTATCCCCAAGCCAGCCTTATTGAGCTGAATTACATGTATTCCAAGTGATCATCCCACCTTCCACTGAAATATAATGCACCTAGGGCTAGAGTATAATTTTGGTGCTATTTTTAGCACACATATCATCTTTGGCTCATTAGCTGGATTGTTGAATAATTGCTTGTCATGTGAGAATATAGTTGTTATTGCAGCACTCTGTTCAACACTTAGAGAAAACCAAAGGAGAAAGCTTATCAAAGGAAGCAAGCATTTGATTAGCTTTTAGAACCATGAACAACCATATTTTATTGTGGTGAATGGTAGCTTTTGTCTTCAAACTTAACATATGTAGTTCCTTTAAGAGTTTTTTTTTTTTTTTTTTTTTTTTACTTATTTCAGTCATTTTGACTGCGGCCATGCTGGAGCACCGCCTTTAATCGAGCAACTCGACCCCGGGACTTATTCTTTGTAAGCCCAGTACTTATTCTATTGGTCTCTTTTGCCGAACCGCTAATTGATGGGGACATAAACACACCAGCATCGGTTGTCAAGCAATGCTAAGGGGACAAACACAGACACACAAACACACACGCACATACATATATATATACATATATACGACGGGCTTCTTTCAGTTTCCATCTACCAAATTCACTCACAAGGCTTTGGTTGGCCCGGGGCTATAGTAGAAGACACTAGCCCAAGGTGCCACGCAGTGGGACTGAACCCGGAACCTTGTGGTTGGTAAGCAAGCTACTTACCACACAGCCACTCCTCCGCCTATTGATTACTATATCAATTGGGCAAAATAACTACATGGAAACTCCCACATCTAGTAGAGGTTCTTTTGTTGGTTTACTTCAGAAGATCTCTTCTTTCATTCAGTATAGAAGCCCTCTTATTGGTTTGATATATAAGTTCCCTTCACTTAACTCAGATGCTTCGTTATTGAATTAACTTGAAATGCTGGTTTGTATTGTGTATTAATTGTTTCTTTAGAAGCACTTGTTTTTCTTTGTGTGCTGCCAGCAATTCACTGTACTGTTCAGATTGTAGCATATATATTATAGTGTTAGATGACTAGATAGTGTTTATATATTCCACTAGTGGTAATGTGATTGTTTTATAAGAGAAGTAGTTTGTCAGATAGAAGAAAAAATTATGAAGTGGCTGTGTGGTAAGTAGCTTGCTTACCAACCACATGGTTCCGGGTTCAGTCCCACTGCGTGGCATCTTGGGCAAGTGTCTTCTGCTATAGCCTCAGGCCGACCGATGCCTTGTGAGTGGATTTGGTAGACGGAAACTGAAAGAAGCCTGTTGGATATATGTATATATATATATATATGTGTGTGTGTATGTTTGTGTGTCTGTGTTTGTCCCCCTAGCATTGCTTGACAACCGATGCTGATGTGTTTATGTCCCCGTCACTTAGCGGTTCGGTAAAAAGAGACCGATAGAATAAGTACTAGGCTTACAAAGAATAAGTCCCGGGGTCGAGTTGCTCGATTAAAGGAGGTTCTCCAGCATGGCCACAGTCAAATGACTGAAACAAGTAAAAGAATAAAGAGAGAGTAAGTGATAAGTACTTTTTATGCTTTTGTTATTATATTTTATATGTATGTTGTGTGTATAGTTTTAGCACAAAAGTGAATCTTAGTATGTTGGCAATGTTCATCAAGAGTCAGAAACTGAATACATTAGATTTAAATGTCTTTGCCAGAGATACTGCTAATGGTATACAATCTATTTACAACTCTCTAACTAATCAGCTGGTACCCTAATGATCTATCTATCTATTGGCTTTGATAAATCATATACATCATATAAATTTATTTGACAATTTCTTAAGTAATCATCTCTGAATTTAAATTTCTAACTTTTTATTCTAGTTTGAAAAATGGTCAGACGAGCAACGATCTCTTATGCTTTTATCAATGGTGAAAGGATGCAGCCCCAAGCAACTTCAGTTTGTTAAACAGTGTATTGATGAACATCTACCTGTTTGTCAAGAGGACTTTACTCGTGTTTTACCTCGTGTCCTTAGTCTCTTCATCTTCTCCTATCTTGACCCACGAAGCCTCTGTAGATGTTCTCAAGTAAGAATTTTTGTTTGTTTCTTGTACCATTCATTCATTTGGTGTTTTCTTTTTTCTTTTAATTTTGGAGAAAAAGGAAAAGTTCTATGACTATCACTGGCTATCACAGAAGGATGAGACTGAAGTAGTTACTGTTCAGTTTGAACATCATCATCATCATCGTTTAACATCCGCTTTCCATGCTGGCATGGGTTGGACAATTTGACTGAGGCCTGGCAAACCAGATGGCTGCACAAGGCTCCAATCTGATTTGGCAGAGTTTCTACAGCTGGATGCCCTTCCTAACACCAACTACTCCGAGAGTAGTGGGTGCTTTTGCATTACACGAGCACGAGAGCCAGTCAGGTGGTACTGGCAACGGCCACGCTCAAATGGTTTTTTATGTGCCATCTGCACAGGAGCCAGTCCAGTGGCACCGGCAATGACTTTGCTTGAATGTTTTTTCACATGCCACCGGCACAAGTGCCAGTAAGGCAATGCTGCTAACAATCACGCGCGAATGGTGCTTTTTACATGTCACCGGCACAGAAACCAATCAGCTGCTCTTGCAACGATCATGCTCGGATATTGCTCTTAGTGCTCCATTAGCACAGATGACAGTCATCAAATTTGATTTCGATTTCATTTGCCTCAACAGGTCTTTGCAAGCAGAGTTTAGTATCCAATGAAGGAAAGGTATGCATAAGTGGGCTGGTTACACCCCTGGCATAGGCCACAAGGTTATGGTCTCACTTGGCTTGCTGGGTCTTCTCAAGCATATTTCCAAAGGTCTTGGTCACTAGTCATTGCTTCGGTGAGGCCTAATGTTCAAAGGTCGTGCTTCACCACCTCATCCCAGGTCTTCCTGGGTCTACCTCTTACACAGGTTCCCTTAACCGCTAGGGTGTGGCACTTTTTCACACAGCTATCCTCATCCATTCTCACCACATGACCATACCAGCGCAGTCATCTCTCTTGCACACCACATCTGATGCTTCTTAGGTCCAACTTTTCTCTCAAGGTACTTGCACTCTGTTGAGTATGTACACTGACATTACACATCCATCGGAGCATACTGGCTTCATTCCTTGTGAGCTTACGCATGTCCTCAGCAGTTACGGCCCATGTTTCATTGCCGTGTAGCATGGTTGTTCGTACGCATGCGTCATACACTCTGAGTGAGAGGCCCTTTGTCACCAGCAGAAGTAAGAGCTCTCTGAACTTT
Source organism: Octopus sinensis (assembly GCF_006345805.1). Lineage (NCBI taxonomy): Eukaryota > Metazoa > Mollusca > Cephalopoda > Octopoda > Octopodidae > Octopus > Octopus sinensis. Next base: position 163,491,451 of record NC_042999.1, on the reverse strand, counting down.
GCCCAGGCTATTCTTATTCTAGCAGCTACACTTTCAGCACACCCTCCCTTGCTACTGAGTTGGTCACCAAGGTAACGGAAGCTATCAACTACTTCTAGTTTTTCTCCCTGGAATGTGGCAGAAGTTGTTCTCTGCACATTTTCAGTGTTATTTATTGCTCCTGAGCATCTGCCACATACAAAAACATACATCTTCCCAGTTAGCCTTCCTTTGATATTGCTGCACCACTTATATGTCCATAGCTTACACTGGGTACATCTTACAGAGTTTCTACAGATCGAACAGGGCCATCAACCTGAAGGGATTTGTGGTTTGTCTACCTTCTCACTTATTAGGACTTTGGTTTCAGCTGGGTTGACTCTAAGGCCCTTCAATTCTAATCCTTGTTTCCACACCTGAAACTTCTCCTCTAGTTCTGATAATGACTCAGCAATTAGAGCAAGGTCGTCAGCATAGAGGAGCTCCCAGGGGCATCCTGTCTTGAATTCCTCTGTTATTGCCTGGAGGACTATGATAAATAGGAGGGGGCTGAGGACTGAGCCTTGGTGGACACCTACCGCTACCCGAAATTCTTCACTGTACTCATTGCCAACCCTCACCTTACTGACAGCATCTTTGTACATGGCTCGCACAGCTCTCACTAACCATTCAGCTATCCCTAGTTTCCTTATTGACCACCAGATAAAGGATCGGGAGACACTGTCGAAAGCTTTCATGTTAACGAAAGCCAGGTACAGAGGTTTATCTTAGACTAGGTATTTCTCCTGCAGCTGTCTTACCAGAAATATAGCATCAGTGGGTTTTTTTCCTGACATGAACCCAAACTGCATCTCATCTAAACTGACTCTCTCCCTAATTAGTTGGGCTATGACCCTCTCCGTGACCATCGTTACCTGATCCAATAACTTGATACCTCTGTAATTATTTGTATCTAAAGCATCACCTTTACCTTTGTAGCAGTTGACTATGGTGCTGCTACACCAGTCATTAGGTTACCTTGTAACTTGCAAGACTGAAGGGCCTCTGTTAACTGAGGGGGGAGAGAAGAGATAGGGTGATCATTTTTAGCAATGTGCTGAGGGGTTAAAGTATGATTAGGGAGCAGGAACAGGTTTATTCTTTTGGAAGAGATTCATGGCTACACCACTCTTTATAAGGTTAGATGATGGAGGTTTGAGTGTAGCTCAAACAGGTAAATACAGTGATGGCAAGATGCCAGAATATACTGTCATAGTAACATATCCAAGCAATGTATAGGGATCTTCAGTTTGGCTGCCAATTTTTAAAAATTTGAAGTTTATTGAAAAATTAAAAATTTGATACATTAATGTAGTTTTCCAAGCTGAATCTCAGGAGGTATTTTGCTTTTGCCAGAAAATTTTTAAAAAAGTTATAGAGGTTTAAAGTTTGATAATTTTCACCCAGTCAGAAAACGGGATTTGGAGCTGTCATTTTGTGCATGACAGCACATGTCAGCTGTAAACGAATGAAATACTGGCAGAATTCTGCTTTACACACGCCATATAATGCCTCATAAACTTTTTTATATTTTGAAATTTTCAGAAAATATTTTGCAAATTTGTATTCTACACATGGGAATTCATACAATTATGCAAAAACCAAAGCCAAAAATTTTGGGTGTGTGTGTGTATGATTTAATGTCTATTTAGCTGTTAATTTTAGTATATCTCACCACCACTTCAATGAATAGCATATATTTGTCAACACATGCTTTCTCACAGACATGCTTGGCTTGTTACTATGGAAACAGGCATGAATGTGTCTGTAGCTTATGACAGACTAAAATTGCCCAAAAATTGCAAACTTTAAAAGCTATTAACTCTTTATTTATTGATTTATGGTGAAAATTAATTTCAAAGCATTGATTAGCATATAAAACTATATCATTACACCGAATATGAAATCAATTCAAATAGAAATTAAAGAGACTGAAAATTGATGGCCAAACAGGAAAGATTCATGTGTAAGAGAGAGTGTAGATACAAAAAAATCAGGGAGGGTGGTGGGTAGGGTTGCAAGATTGTGGAAGGATAGTGGGAGATGGATAAAAATATCTGGTGAAGGTGGTTAAATATATAGAGGGCATGAATGTTGTGAATCATTAACAGGGGTGAAGAATGGATGCTGTTTGGGAGGAGAACAGAAGAGATGGAGCAGTGACTAACAGTACAGCAATAGTGATATGATAAATAGTAAGAGATTATGCTTTCATGGCTCACAGTAACAGTAGATAGGAGAGTGACAAAGGGATTAAAGTTGTGGGGTTAAAGATTGTGTGAAGAGAGTGTATGACAGGGATACCAACAAGGGTGGTAAGGTCATTGGTATTAGTAATAAGGCGGCGAGCTGGCAGAGTCATTAGAACGTCGGGAGAAATGCTTAGCGGTATTTCGCCTGTCGTTACGCTGTGAGTTCAAATTCCGCCAAGGTTTACTTTGCCTTTCATCCTTTCGGGGTCGATAAATTAAGTACCAGTTCCGCACTGGGGTCGATGTAATCGACTTAATACCTATGTCTGTCCTTGTTTGTCTCCTCTATGTTTAGCCCTTTGTGGGTAATAAAGAAATAGGTATTAGTAATGAGGAATAGGTGTCAGCAGAAAGTGGCTGCTCAGGTGTAGGACCCAATTGTCTGGGTGGTGGAAGAAGAGTTAGAAGAAAGTTTAATAGACTTGGCAGGGACAAAGTTGAATACATAGTGTGCATATATACATTATACTTTGCAAGCCTCTGTCATAACATCTTGGTGTTTTTCATCACTGTCATGAGTTCCAGCATCCAGAGATCAGCCTTCACCACCTCATTCCACATCTTTCTAGGTTTTTCTCTTCCACAGGTTTCATCTAATGTGAGTGATTAACACTTCTTTATACAACTATCCTTAATCATATGAATCATATGTCCAAACTAATACAGTCTTCTTTCTTGTACACTACATCTGGTTTTTCTTATACCCAGCTATTCTCTCAATATATTTGTAATCGATCATGCACACTGATGTTGCATATACACCAGAGCATGCTTGCTTCCTTTCTTTCTAGTCTTAGCAGGTCTTCCACATTCAGAGCCCCATGTCTCACTACCATTGCAATTCCTACACAAGCATCGTAGTCTGCCTTTCACCCTGAAAGTGAAATGTTTTCTTGTCAACAGAGGTAACAGATCTCTGAACTTTTCTACCCCATTCTTACTCTGGCTACTCTACTTTCAGAACATTTTCCACCACTGCTAATTAGGTTACCTAGATAACAGAAACTATCTACTACTTCTAGGAATCCTTCTGCACATTTCAGAGTGTCTATTCCTATATGCTCTTAGAGCTTATTGCTCCAGTGTATCTGCCACATAGAAATTCTGCTTTTGTTGTTAATCTCCTGTGATTCCACTGCACCATTGTTTTAATTACTTGTATTTTAATTTTCCAGTAATGATATACTATAGTTTGTTATCTTTTCTTCTATAAGCTAAAATATATTTTCATAGATAAAATAAATATTTCTATCTATTTATAGTTTTATTTACACCAAGTTTTTAACGAGATAAATTTATTATAAATACTAAGTCCTACACATTAAGTTTAATGATTTAGTTAACAGAATATATTCAATAAGATATTTCACGTTTTTATTTTAAGATATATTGTTGAATTTTGTTCAGTTTTTTATTTAAAAATTACGTATTTTTATATATATTTATCTTTTCTTATAAGATAATATACGTACATTTAATTATTTTATTGTTTTTATCTTAGACTTGATGAGTGACTATATTCAAATTGAATTGATTTTATTATCAATTTGTAAATATAGCCACAAAACACATGTAGTCTATTTACTAATTATATACTATTTATTTATTATTTCGTACTTTATTTAGTTCTAGGTAAATGTTTTATCGTAACTTTAATTTTTTTCCATATGGTATGATTTAAGTATATCATTGTTGAATTGCTACATGGTGGTTCTTCTCTAATTTATATACATGTATATATATATATATATATATATGGACGCTAAATGATGATGATGATGATGATGATGATATATATATATATATATATATATATGTGTGTGTGTATATATATGTATATATGTATATGTATATATATATATATTATATATATATATATAATATATATATATATATATATATATATACACACACTGGGGCAAAAATAAATTTAAGACCGATGATAAAAGTTCCATTCCTTACAAAATATTTTGTTTCTTTTTAGTAACAAAATATTTTGTTTCATTTTAGTAACAAAATATGCAGAATTTATTTCTCTTTCGATTGTTGCAGACAATAACTGTTTTTATACTACTTGAAGAATTCTAATGCTAAATTAATATAAAGGTTTCAAATTTACCGGCAAAATTAGTTTAAGACCATGTTATATGTATGCAAATTTTTTTGCCAAAATGGGTGGTCACACAACAAGCCTAACTGCACTATATAGTGTTATAATTTAACATTGTTATACAATTGATTAATAATGGGAAAACAATGTAGCCTCAGTCCAGTCATGAGAGCAAAAATCGTATTACTCCACCAGCAAAAGTTTCCTTTTCGAACATCAGCAAGCAACTAAAGTGCAGTAAAATGGCTTGCGTGCAAGCGTGGAAGTTATACTCAGAGACTAGTCAATATAAAGATCAGCAAAGGACTAGTGCCCCAAGAAAAATGACGGTGCAGTTGGACTGTCGAATCCACAGACTTTCGGAAGGCAACTGAATGCTGACAGCTGTTGACATTTGTAAACAATTGTCCAATGAGAATGGTGTTGTTTTTACACCACAAACCGTCTGCAACCGTTTGAGGGAATTTGGACTACATGGATGAATCTTTAGGAAAAAGCCAATAATATCCAAAAGAAGCCATGCCCAATGGACTGCTGAAGATTGATGCAGGTTCCTTTGAAGTGATGAGTCACGCTTCTGTATATTTGGATCAGATGGTAAAACATACATCAGATGTCGCCCAACGGAGGAATTCCATCCAAAATGCTTGAAAAAGACGCTGCAAGTGGATGGTAGGGGCGTGATGATGTGGGCAACATTTAGTAGCTTTGGTGTTGGCCTTCTAGTTAAAGTTGATGGAAAGCTAAATAGTGTAGGTTATATGAATCTACTAAAGGATAATGTTGTGCCATATTTAACTCACCAAATGCCTCTGGGGGCTATTTATCAGCAGGACAATAGTCCTGTGCACAAAGCCAAGAGGGTTATGGAATTTTTTGATCACCATAATATTGACGTAATCGAATGGCCTCCCCAGAGCCCGGACTTGAATCCAATTGAGAACTTGTGGAATTATGTTTCCAAAAAGTCCATGCTAAAAAAACCATCTAATCTAAAACAATTATTCAATTATATCAATGAAATATGGCAAAACATTCCCATAGAATTTTGTAATCACTTAGCGAATTCAATACCGAGGCTTTGTTCAGCAGTTATTAAGAATAAAGGCTATGGCACAAAGTACTAATATGTATTTCGTTCTTGTTGTTCATTTTTCCTACAATCTTAAACTTTAAATAAAATTATGATGATACGGTCTTAAACTAATTTTGCCGGTAAATTTGAAATGTTTAAATTAATTTAGCATTAAAATTCTTCAAGTTGTATAAAAATAGTTATTGTCTGCATCATTCAAAAGAGAAATAAATTCTGCATAAGGTGTAAAAGATAAAAATAATTTATATGGTGTTTGTAACAAAGTATTTTGTAAGAAATAGAACTTTTATCACCGGTCTTAAATTTATTTTCGCCAGTGTGTGTATATATATATATATGTATGTGTGTGTGTGTGTGTGTATGTATGCATATGCACATGTACATTTTCTGTATCCACAGAATTGACTGAACTTTTCTTAAAAACATGAAATAGACATGACATTTTTCTTGTAGCAATTGCATTTCTCTAACAGCCTTCTTGTAGACTATATTGTGCATTTCTTTATGATTATGTTAAAATGTATTATTTACATTTAGTTTTGGATTTCTAAACAAAAAATAGTGTAAAATAATACCCAAGTAATAATGTAAGATAAATATATATATATATTGATCTTTTTATGATTATAAAGGCATTTGAAATTTTGAGTTATCAGTTAAATAATAGTTATTTTTTTACCCATTCATTATCTCAGCACAAATATTATGACAGCGTTAACCAAAGTAACAAATTTATAAACATGAAAGTCCATGATCAACTTTGTGTTTAATGCTAAAAACATTATGTTTGTGTGTGTGTGTGTGTGTGTGTGTGTAAGCATTGATCACTTATAAAATCAACTGTGGTATTGGAATGGAACCCAAATGTAAAGAAGAAATTAATGAATTTAAAGGGGTGGGCAGAAAGTAGTTATCACAGGGAATTAGAATTTGTTATGGGATTCAATGATGTAGTTGAGAACCACATAAAAAAATGGACTATATGACGCATGAGTAAACATGAAGAGGCTTCTTTATTGGTTTGGGATTCAATGCTAACAGTAAATCCTCCTCTTATATGAAATAGAATGGATTAAAATATGAAAGCTGGTAATGATGTAACTTAATAGCATTTTCTTCCTTTTAATATTATGTAACTCTTGATTTTTTACTAGGTTTGCTGGTTTTGGAATCAACTATGTGAGATGGACCAGTTATGGCTGCCTAAGTGCGTACGCTTTGGGTGGTATTTACCTCAGTTACCAAGTCCATTTGAATGTTCTTCATGGAAAAGACTTTATGTTGATAAAATCCAGAGTCTAAGATTATTCAATACAAAAGTATGTCTTTTTATATCTGTTTTTATTTGAAGTAGTTTCTTTTGTTGTTCTTGGGGAGCTAGGGTTGACTTTGCTTCTCATCATTCTGAGGCCAATTAAAAAAGCATCAATCAAGAACTGAGTTAATTTACTTGACTATACCATTCACTAAAAATTTGTAGCTTAAGTTAGAAATTTGGAATATCATGGGAACCTGTGAAAGTAGTAGACCCAGGATGATGTGGGATGAAGTGGTGAGAAAGGATTTTGAGATGCTGAAGAGATGACAAGGGACTGGAACTTGTAACAATTTGCCGTACTTGAGAAGACATGTCAAGCTAAGTAAAATCATGGCCATCCCACATACAGATATGTTCTTTATGGCCATGCCCCACTCCTCCCAGCTGAGAGATCTTTGTCTTGCAAGAGCTAGTGCCGCATAAAATATATTCATGCTAGTATCGCATAAGATGTACTTGTGTTGGTACCATGTAAAATGCATTCATGTCAGTGCAACTTAAACACGCCCATGATGGTGGCACCTAAAAAGGCAACTGCAAAGTGGTTGGCATTAGGAAATGCATCCAGTCATAGAAACCATGCCAATACAGACAATTGGAGCCTGGACAGCTCTCCAGTTGACCAGCTCCTGTCAAACCATCTAACCCTTGCCACCATGGAAATCATACGTTTGATGATGATGAAGATGATGATGAAGATGATGACGACAACGATTTCATGAGCAATCATTAGAAAAAAATGTAACATCCTCTATCATGCAATATTTGGCTGTGTTTGAGGCAGTCTTACATCTAGTTTGCCATCTAATCTTTTAGGTAGGTCTGGATGTTTTACTGGTGATTACAGTGGAAGTAATAAAGCTTTGATTAGTCAAAAAATGGGTTTGATTCAAGATTTTTTTTTATAGGTGATTGACAAAGTTTGAAACCTACAGAGATAATTTATATTGCAGCTATTTTTGTGTGTAGTTATAGTAGAGCTCTGATATATCACTATTGTGTACAATGTGTCTAGAAGTAATGAAATATGTTGTATGGATAACAACAAGTATATTCATTTCATATCTACTGTATTTTGAACTTGTGCACTGGTCAGTGTTTCCAATGTTGTTCAGTTTTTCTTGTGTGAACCAGCATAGGATTGAAACCCATTTCTTCAAATTAACAAAATCTTAATCAATTATACAGAGCTGCCATTTGTTGTTAGGTATAAAACAATATAAATTCTAAGCTTTTATCATTGTCAATATTATTATCATGTTACCTTGATAGTCGGGATTTGATGGATCTGCGATTGGACATATCTTGATCCTGCATTATGTTAACTCTGAGATAGCACATTTTCAGATCTAATCTACCTCTCCTTTGCATATTGTTATCGGTCTGCCTTTCAATGGGTACATTCTTCTTTAAGCATGCAACACTTTTGCACCAAGCAGATGTTAGCCTTTACTACTTTTCCACTGTCCCATCTTACCTGTTCTCCATTTTTCTTTTAAAACATTGCACATCTAGTGGATCCTACTGAACTCATTCTTCTACAGCCTCTGTTCTCAAAACTCCAAAAAGCATAAATATAAAAAAACATATTAGTAATTACTTCTGTGTCAGAGTTAACTTTGCTCTTCATCTCTTTGGAGATAAAATACTGCCAAAAACATACTGGAATCATGTCAATCAATTGGGTTCCTTCTCTACTGTAAGAAATCAGTAATTACTTTGATGGAAATTTTGTATGGTTTTCTTTTCTCTTCTTTTATTTTATTATTCCTTATCTTTTAGGAACTTGTAACTCTCGATCAAGAATTAGAAAAATTTAACTTGGAGAAAAAACAAAAAGAATTACTCAAAACAAAAAAATCACTTTCCAAAAATGGGCAAAAACCATGGAAAAGAGCAGATCTACATCCCAAGGATCTGATTCGTTACAACTACTTGGAAAATAACGAATTTTATACTAAAGGGTGAGTGTTAAATATTGCTAAATAGTTATTGAGTTAAAATTTATTAAAGATACTGAATAATAATGATGACAACGACGACGACGACATAAAAGAGGAGCTGTCCATCTACCTGTCTGGCACATCTATTAAAGGGACGGAAGAAGGGCAGGAATCAAAAGGGGAGATAACCACTGTCACACCGTATATTTAGAAGTGGTGGAGAAAAGTTGTGTTTGAGAGAGAAATACAATAAGAGAGAGAGGGGGCAGAGAGAGTATGTGTGTATGTGAGTGTGTGTATGTGTGTGTGAAAAGTTGATAGATAGATAGATAGATAGATAGATAGATAGATAGATAGATAGATAGATAGATAGATAGATAGATAGATAGATAGATAGATAGATAGATAGATAGATAGGGTGGTGATATTGTCACCATAGTAACTAACAATTTTTGATTAAAAACGCAGTACTTTTAAGTGCAAGTCTATCAACTCAACAGACTTCAAAAAAATAACTATATATTTTTTGTTTTGCTTGTTTCAGTCATATGATGGTGGGGGACAAATATAGACACAGATATATATATATATATATATATATATATATATATAATATATATATATATATATATATAATATATATATATATATATATATATATATATATTATATATATATATATATATATATTTATATATATATATATATATATATATATATATTTATATATATATATATATGACAGGCTTCTTTCAGTTTCCATGTACCAGACTCACTCACAAGGCTTTGGTTGACCTGAGGCTATAATAGAAGACACTAGGCCAAGGTACCATGCAGTGGGACTGAACCCTGATCCATGTGGTTGGGGAACAAGCTTCTTATCACAGCCATGCCTGCACCTGTATGTATATATATATATATAATACTTATGTTATTTTTTTGAGCAGAATGGGCTACTCAACTTGAAGAGAATTCTGACTGGGCACTACCTGCAAGGTCATGTGTTGTTTACTTTGATATGAGGTCAGCATGTCACACACATATGGTTTTAATGCATGTGCTTGGTGTACTCTTATCAGACGGGTAGTCATGGTGGGTATATTGGGCTTCTTACTCCAGTGTTACTTTGATGGCATGCACTTCTCTCTCACTCAATTATAATAATGATAATAATAAATGCCTTGATACAGTACCAGGCACAGGACTCTCATGGCTTTTGATTTTAACTGATTGGCAGTGTGATCATGTACATTGTTTTGTCTTGGGCTACAGCAAATATTCTGCTCAATGCTGCAGATTTGCTTGACCTTAACCAGTTGAGTGTGTCCCTTTGTGGCCAACAATATGTGCATCTCTGATCATGAGCAGAAGTAGTTGGGGAACATCATAGTCATGTTTTGAGAGGAATTCTTTGCAGTTTGAATAATTCACTTCTGGAAACATAGGTATTTTTGTTTATCATACTTAAACGAATCAAGGTCATGTACTGTTTATCTTGATATAACTGGTTGAGCATGTCCCTTAGTGGCTGACGATATTTGCATCACTGATCATGAGTGGGAGTAGTGGGGGAGCATCATAGCTCTTTCTGGCTTGAATAATTCACTTCTGGAAACATGGGAGCTTCATTTATCATCCTTAAATAATCCTTATTCAGGGACTTTTTGACTGGGATCAGTTATTTGATCTGCAGAAAATCCTAACTGGCCCCACTTGCAAAGTCATGTATTGTTTATCTTGATATGAGGTCAGCATGTCAAACACATATGGCTATGATGCATGTGCCTGGTGTGTCCTTATCAGACAGGTAGTCATGATGGGTATATTGGGCTTTGTATATTTGTACCCTAATGTCACTTTGATGATATATGCTACTCTACCTGTAAAGCATAATGATAAAGTGGAGTAGCTGCATGAAATCCAAAATAGGTTAAGAAATACATAAGGTCAAGACGACATAAAAATAACTACAGAAATGATAAAAAGACAGTAAAGGAAAATCCCAAATTGGAAGAGCTCAGGACTTGGTGTCAAGGGTTATTGGATGAAGAAGCTGAGAGGGCTACATGAAAAGACAGTGTGACAGCTGGATGAGGGACAGGCATTGTTATGTTGCAAGGATCCTGAAAAGGGTTATATTGTATCCAACTTTCAACAAACAGTGTGTCTTCTGCTAATGGGGAAACTACTATCAGGTGTCTTGGCTGGTGAACTGTATTGATACTTAGAAAGAAGTAGGCTGCTACTTATTGAACAGAAACAGTGCTGAAAGAGGAGCCAGGGAATAAAAGAATCAGCTGTTAATTCATAAACTAATTATCAGAAACTGTACAAGAAAACACATGATATGATACCACACTCTTGGATAACAAGAACTATGGAAATGTATGAAGTAGCAGAAAATATGAAATGCCTTATATGGAACAGTATGAAATGTTGGAGAACTGAATTGGCAGCAGGTAATCACATTTTAGGAGAGGTGAAAATCAAGAGAAGAATTTTCCAGTGTGACAGTGTATGCCCACTGATCTTTGTGCTGAGAATGATCCCCTTGAATGAAATACTGCAGAAGATAAAGTTGAGGACATGATCTAGGAAGCATTAAGGGAAAACTCAACCTCCTGCTATTCATAGATAACAAAGTTGTTCACAAAAAATGAGGCAGAACTGGACAGTCATATTCATTCTGTGTGGATTTTCTTGAACAATATCAAGATGGAGATTGGACTTTCAAAATGTGCTTTGATGGGGATGAGACAATGAAAGCCTGTGAGGACAGATGGCATACGTATGCCACGTGGTGAAACAATGAGGGTAATTGAATCTGAATCTGGATATAAATACCTAGGAATACTTGAGGCAGACGAAATAAACACAATGATATGGAAGAAAAGACAAAGAAAGAATATCTGCAGCGAGTGAGAAAAATATCAGTTTCAAAGCTGAATGCCAGAAACATTTCAGCAATAAACTTGCACACAATCACAATAGTTTGGTATGGTGTTGGAATCTTGAAGTGGACAGAGGATGACTTAGAAGAGTCGAACAGGAAGCTAACAATGCATGAAGCCATGGAATCCCTCATCCATATGCAGACACTGATTGTCTATACATGAAGAGAGAAAATGGAGGAGGGGGGAACTAATAAGTGTGGAAGCATGCATTCATATTGAACTTGGGCACGTACTGAGACACCTATCCCAAAGTAAGGAAACCTTGCTAGTGCCAGTTAGAAATAAAGGTGTATTGAGTTGAAATAAATAATGAGTAAAAAAGAAAAAAATTCCCAGCATTAAAAGGAAGTTACTAGATATTACTAGGAAAGTAGGTTCTGTATCTGTAGGATAGACACTAAAAGTATAGGTGACACTAACTTATTGATTTATGAAGCATTGATAGTAGTTACGAGCAGATTAGGTATACTTCAAATAAAGAATAAGAAGGAGCAGATGTGGAAATGGAGATTAGAAAATACAGTGCAGACTTTAAGACAAGACCTGAGCAGAATAGGAGCCTGAAAACAGGACAAGCTAGGAAACACAAGATTTAAATCTCTTGAGAAAAATACTTATCTAAAGAGAAAGGATTTGGGATAATCATGGAAGAACTGAAACAGCGAATCATAGAAATAGCAGGCAAGCTTTCCCAGTATCAGAAAAGAATAGATCAGTATCAAAAGAATAAATTATTTGAGACAGACCAGAGGGAATTTTATAGCCAAATAAATAAAGCAGAAGAAATACTGAAGATGAGAAGCCTAATGCAGAAGAAGCTAGAAAGTTTTGGAGTGATATTTGGGATAAGCCAGTGAATCATAATGAAGATACAGTATGGTTAAAGAAAGTGAGGAAAGAAATAGTCAGTGAGAAGTAGCCAAATCTATGACTAATTAGTGCATTAATGAATAAAGTGTAAAGAAAAATGCTGAATTAGAAGACGTAGGATTAGATTTAGTTCAAAGGTACTAGTAGCATATGAGAAATTTAGTAGCTTGTATGGGAGGCTGAGGGAACAACATCAGGATTGCCTTAATGGAGGAATAATACCAGATTGGATGACTAGAGAGAGGACAGTACTCCTTATGAAAGTCAATAGCAAAGGTAATACAGCTAGTAATTAGAGACCAATCACTTTACTCTTTTACTTGTTTCAGTCATTTGACTGCGGCCATGCTGGAGCACCTATTAAAGTCGAGCAACTCGACCCCGAGACATATTCTTTTTGTAAGCCCAGTACTTATTCTATCGGTCTCTTTTTGCCGAACCGCTAAGTGACGGGGACGTAAACACACCAGCATCGGTTGTCAAACAATGCTAGGGGAACAAACACAGACACACAAACACACATACATATATATATATATACATATATACATATATACAACAGGCTTCTTTCAGTTTCCGTCTACCAAATCCACTCACAAAGCATTGGTCGGCCCGGGGCTATAGCAGAAGACACTTGCCCAAGATGCCACGCAGTGGGACTGAACCCAGAACCATGTGGTTGGTTAGCAAGCTACTTACCACACAGTCATTACCATTAGTGTGAAAGCTGTCAACAGGAATGCTCTCAGAAAGCATTTATGAGCACTTTGACAGCCAGAATTTACTGCCAGAACAGAAAGGTTGTAAGAAGACAGCTAGAGGAAATATGATGTATTATATATAGACAAAGCAGTTCTAAAAGAAGTGAGATCTAGAAAGAAAAATTTAACAATAGCATGGACAGGTTATAAGAAAGCTTATGAATAAGTGAATGTTTTAGAATATTCAGTATTGCAGACAACATAAGAGAATTAATTTGATTGAGCATGAAGAGATGGAAAGTAGATCTCTGCTCAGGTGACACGATCTTAGGGAAAGTTAATATCAAGAGAGGAATTTTGAGGGAGAGTTATTATTCACTTTAATGTTTGTGTTATGTTTAATCCCCACCCCAGTTTAGTATTAAGTAAGGCAAAGGCAGGGTGTCAGTTTAGAGATAGTAAAGGAAAATTTAATCATTTGATCTACATGGATGATCTGAAGCTTTTTAGTAAGAATCTAAAGTAGATGGATTCCTTAATATAAACTGTAAGACTCTTCAACAGAGATACAGGTTTGGAATTTGGCATAGATGGATGTGCAATATTAGCCATAAAAAAGGGACAGGTAGTCAACAGCAAAGGCACCCAGTTACCAGATGGCCAGACATTAAAATCACTGAAGGAAGGGGTAGGTTATAAGTATCTAGGAATATTAAAATTTGACAGAGTACCATCATCGTCATCATCATCATCATCATTTAACATCCACCTTCCATGCTGGCATGGGTAGGATAGTTTCACAAGAGCCGACCAGGCAGAAGCCTGCACTAGACTTCTGTAACTGTTTTGGCAAGATTTTTACAGCAGAGTGGTCTTAGTGCTTTTTACGTGGCTCAAGCAGAGGCATGGTCAGTTTTGGCAAGGTTTTTACAGCTAGATGCCCATCCAAATGCCAACTGCTTTACAGTGTAGACTGGGTACTTTATGTGGCACCTGCACTGACAAAGAATAAACTCTTTTGAGAGGGGAGGGGGCATTGGAGAAGGTGATCTTGTGTCAGAGGATGAAAGGTTATAGTGAGACAGAGAAACAGAAACAAGCCTCTTGCTGTAGAGGAAGTAAAAGGTTACCCAGCCAGAGAGAGAGATCAGGAATGAAGACAGCAACAGGTATGCTGCTGCAAAGGAAATACATGGTTACCCAGCCTGAGGAAAGAGCAAGAGATTATATATATATATAAAAGAGTGTATATGTACATGTAGACTCACACACAATTAGTACCAAATTGTCATCCTCAAAAACTTCATGGATGCAAAAAAACAAAAACTAACATATATGACAGGTATGTAAAACATACTAAAACTGGGGACAAAAGCTGAACAAATACAGGCAGCCAAACTGTTGGAAGTCACAGAGAAATTATACCTCAAACAAATGATGACAGAAGCAACAAGAAATAATAATACGATCGACTTGGTTTTCACCAACAACGAGGACACGCTATTTGACCTTCACTCAACCCCAACAATCCTTTCAGACCACAATATTATTGAAATGCATTTACACATTGGTAATGAGCCCAATGCCACAACTCTTAAACAAAAGGACATGCCAAAGCTATGCAGGTATGATTATCACCAGGCAAATTGGGAAACTATTAACAACCAGTTACAAATCATTGACTGGGATCTCTACCTTACTGGGCCAGATAAACACAAGAAATTCTTAAGCAAGATTGAAGAAATATGTGAAAAAAATGTTCCTATAAAGAAAACCAAGTCCACAAAAAAACCTGTACCACGGGAGCGAAAGATCCTGATGCGCAAAAGGTCAAGACTAAGAAACAAAACATCTAAGCTGACATCAAAACATGAATTACAGAAAGTCCTTGACCAAATATACAGATTAGAAGACAATCTAAAACAACACTATGATGAAGAATGTAACAATGCAGAAAAGAGAGCCATAGAAAACATCAAGAAAAATCCAAAATGTTTCTACAGTTTTGCAAAGAAATACTCGAACACCAAGTCAACAATAGGACCTCTCCAGAGACAAAATGGGGATGTAGTGAATAACCCTATTGAAATGGCAGAAATGTTGGGTCAACAGTATGAAAGTGTCTTCAGTGAGCCATCTAAAACCACGAAGATCCATGACCCAGGAAAATCCTTCAAGGATATCGACCATACTAAACCTACCCTATCCGACATTGATTTCAACCCAGAAGACATAGCAAGAGCCATAGACAAGCTCTCCATGCACTCGGCTGCGGGGCCTGACGGTTTCAATGCCATGATACTTAAAAACTGCAAGGTACAATTGTCGAAACCCCTTTACATGATATGTAGGGAATCTATGGAGAATGGCAAAATACCAAATACATATAAAGAAGCACACATAACTCCAATACATAAAGGGGACAGCAAATCAAAACCAAAGAACTACCGACCAATCTCACTGACATCACACATTATCAAGGTCTTCGAAAGAATAGTTCGTGGAAAACTGGTTGAGTTACTGGAATCCAACAATCTGATGAATTGCAACCAGCATGGATTCAGGTTAGGTAGATCATGCCTTTCCCAACTACTGGCACACCATGACCAAATCCTAGAAAATCTAGAGAATGGATACAACACAGATGTCATCTACCTCGACTTTGCCAAGGCATTTGACAAGGTAGATCATGGCATCCTGGGTCACAAACTTCGAAAGCTAGGAGTAGGAGGAAAAGTTGGTACATGGATACATGAGTTCCTTACAAATAGAACTCAAACAGTCACTGTGAATGGAACCCATTCAACACCATCACCTGTGACCAGCAGTGTTCCTCAGGGTACAGTACTCGGCCCAATCCTGTTTCTCATCCTCATCTCTGACATAGATGAAGATACAACCAGCAACGTCTCATCCTTTGCTGATGACACCAGGGTCATGAGACAAATCAAAGACGAGGTGGATACAGAGGCCTTACAAAAGGACCTGACCACCATATATAAATGGCAGGAAACAAACAACATGTTGTTCAATGATAAGAAGTTTGAACTAATTCGCTACGGAACAGATCAAGATCTGAAAAATACAACAAACTACAGAAACCCATCAGGACAACAAATAATGGAAAAACAGTATGTGAAAGATTTAGGCATCCACATGGGAACCAACCTAAAATTCAGAGAACACCTTGACTCAGTCTGTCTTACTGCAAGAAAGTACAGCGGGTGGATCTTGCGCACCTTCAAATCAAGAGATACCTCAACAATGAAAACCCTCTGGAACAGTATGATACTTCCGAGGATTGACTACTGTTCTCAGTTGTGGTCACCAACAACAAAGGGCCAACTATCTAAGATAGAATCGCTCCAAAGAAATTTTACCTCATACTTCTCAGAAATGAGGGACCTGGACTATTGGCAAAGACTCAAAACCTTGAGGATGTACTCAATAGAAAGAAGATTTGAGCGATACCGAATTATATACATTTGGAAAATGATAAAGCAGAAGGTGCCAAACTTTGGTATCAAAACCTACCACTCACTGCGCCACGGAAGACGCTGCCAGCTGCCACCAATCAACAAAAAGGCTGGCCAGGCAGCAAAAACACTGCGAGAATCAAGTCTGTTGGTTCGAGGAGCACAACTGTTCAACTCCATTCCGGTACATGTCAGAAATCTATCAGGATGCAGTGTGGAATCATTCAAATTGCAACTGGATAGATACTTAAGCACCATTAGAGATGAACCCCATCTCCCAGGATATACACAATGAGCACAAACTGACTCAAACTCGCTCCTACACATGTCAAAATTAAGCAGAGAATACAACCTGGCAACCACACCAGACTCTGAGGGTGGAGTCTTCGACTTGGCCTGAGCATGGACTCAAACCCAAATGAAATGAAATGAATGAAATTGTGTACTTTTGTCTGTTTATTCGGATAAGCTGTAGAAATTGTTGCACACACACACAAACACAAAAATTCTCCACATTTAGCTGTTATTTTTAGTATACTCTTTTTACTCTTTTACTCTTTTACTTGTTTCAGTCATTTGACTGCGGCCATGCTGGAGCACC
Organism: Octopus sinensis; assembly: GCF_006345805.1. Lineage (NCBI taxonomy): Eukaryota > Metazoa > Mollusca > Cephalopoda > Octopoda > Octopodidae > Octopus > Octopus sinensis. Next base: position 163,474,112 of record NC_042999.1, on the reverse strand, counting down.
GCCTTTAGTCAAGCAAATCGACCCCGGGACTTATTCTTTGTGAGCCCAGTACTTATTCTATCAGTCTCTTTTGCTGAACCGCTAAGTGATGGGGACGTATACACACCAGCATCGGTTGTCAAGTAATGCTAGGGGGACAAACACAGACACACAAACACACACACACACACATATATATATATATATATATATATACGACAGGCTTCTTTCAGTTTCCGTCTACCAAATCCACCCACAAGGCATTGGTCGGCCCGGGGCTATAGCAGAAGACACTTGTCCAAGATGCCACGCAGTGGGACTGAACCCGGAACCATGTGGTTGGTTAGCAAGCTACTTACCACACAGCCACTCCTGCGCCTATTGACATTTTCAGCTTCAGACAGTGAAAGAAAATTTGAAATTAAAAATTTTTTTTCCATATTCTTAATCGTTGTATTTTCCATGTAGATTGAAAAAAAAATTCGCAAAATGTTAAAAATTAGAAATTTGGCAGGGAATTTAAAATTTTGAAAACATTCAGTGGGAAATATGCAACTTTTATTCTCCCCCACCCCCAATGAAACCCAATTTGAGTTTCAGTGGGAAATATGCAAAGCAAAAGTGATTTTTTTTTTCTAAAATGCTGCCACCACAGCCTGAAATGTTTAGTCAAACAAATATCTATTTTGATAAAATTTAGAAAAAAAAGTTTATTTTTTGTTGGGATTAATCCAATGATTTGACTGCAAGGTATGTAATAAGTACTTTTCTGAAGCATTTTGTGGCATATTAGGAAGCCACTGTAATTCATTCAATAGAAAAAAAAAATTCCAATGAATCTGGGATGGAGGAGTGGGGATTCCCCCTCCCCTTTTTTTCTGAACAAAAATAAGGAGCTTGTAGCACATTAGGAGGTCAGGGTACTTGATTGCTTGGAAAAATCCAATGTTTTTAAAATTTTTTCTTGGTGAAACATGCGCACTTTTCAAAATTTACCCAAGGACGTTGCATGGCAGCAAAATTGGGACATGAAGCTCCTAAGATAAGCATGTTGAATAAAATCATGACAAGTAGAAAAAAATGATCTGCTGACATCATGATGATGAGATGCTGGAATTCAAGATGGTGATGAAAAAGAAACAAGACAAGTTTTCATCAATTTTGATTTGGTGCTGATGGATGCGATACTGTGTGAAGATTCCAAAAGTGGTGGTGGTGATCATGACAGGGCGTCGAACTGAACATGAATGCAGAACTAAGGTACAGTAAAGACATTACCTCAAGATGCTGTCAAGAAATTTAACCTCCTCAAAAATCTGACACTGGCATTAAGAATGAATAGCAGAAACTGGGGCATAACAGCTGCCATACAACTGAAACAAATTGAAGTTCTCCCATTCTCCAGCTGTAATAAGGTAGGAAATGTCTTGGCATGCAGAGGCAGAAATTTTCACAACAGCAGTTGTTACCAAAAGATAAAGCCAAATGAAGGATTAAAGATTGAAAAGCAGATTTTAAAAAACTGAAATATGCACAGGATCATGATTAGGATTGCTGTACTGTCAGTCACAAAAAAGACATCAAAAACAGTGAGTACTTCACTGGAAATATCGATGTGCAAATGACTACTATTTCCAGCAAGTAGATGATGTACTTGCAGGGTTTGAATGACATGGCATCTCGCAGAAATGGACCGAGCTGCTAAAAAGTTGTTAAAATGATATAACTATTAAGTTTCCCATGTGAAAAACTGGAGAGCCATCTGCCCAATGGAAGTTCTTGGTAATAGGTTCACTGAGTCATTGAAGAAATGGAAAATTTAACCACAGGAAAAAAGTTGGTGGAATCAAATATTCAATGATCAAGGAAAGATCAGAACAGAATGTTATCGCAAGGTAAGGGCAATACTGAAGACAGAGCTAAACACAAGAAACAGGATCAAAGAGATCAATTCTTTAGCCATACAAGTCATGGCTTACAATTTCAATATCATTAACTGGTCAATTACAGAAATATGTAATCTTGACAGAAAAATAAGAAAATTTTTGACAATGCATAGAATGCACCACCTTAAGGCAGATATAGAACGACTTTACCTGCCAAGAAAAGAGGGTGGCCATGGACTTTTTCAACTGAAATTAACAATGGAGATTGTCACAATTGGCCTAGACACCTATCTGAAAAGCTCTGAGGACTGGATGTCAAAACTTGTCTGAAAGCATCATACTCACTAACAAAACAGGTAGAGGAATATTTAAGTGAATTCCAGATACAACAAATTCCAGAATTAGATGTACTAGAAACAAGCACAGAAAAAGCTAAGCTTATGAAAACCCATGCTAAAACTGCTGCCTTAGATATCCTTAGTGATAAATGGCAAGAAATACCTCTCAAAGCCAAATACCCAACGAGAGCTAATAGTGCCAATGTTGACAAAGCCCTTACCCATCAATGGTTTGTGTCTTCTGTCCTAAAATCAGAAACAGAAGGATTTATCATAGCAGCTCAAGATCAATGCCTACCTCCAGGGAACTACCAGGCCAACATATTAAAGAATGGTAGTAGCCCAACATGTCATGTATGTAAACAACAAAATGAAACAATTGATCATGTTGTCTCCATGTGCAGTCTTCTTATGCCTAAATAGTATCTCAACAGGCATGATAGAGCAGCACAGTATATTCACTGGTTAATTTGCAAATACTTGGACCTGTCCCATGATAAAAACTGGTGGGAACACAAACCACCTCCAGTGCTTGAAAATGACCATATCTCACTCGCTTGGAACTTCACCATTCAAACTGACAAAAAGATAGATGCAAATAGGCCAGACATTATATTGAAGAACTTGAGACAAAAATCATGCCTCCTCATCGATATGAATGGTTAATGGTATGAGGAGTATCCAGCTGTAAAACCATTTAATCTTTTACTTGTTTAAGCCCTTGTGCTATGGCTATGCTGGATTATGTACAATCCTATTAGATTTGTGCACGAAAATGAATCTAAAAGAATAAATGAAAAAATAATATTACCTAGTATAGATATAAGGCCTCAAATTTTAGGGACTGGGTATAATCAATTAGATCAGCCCCGGCACTTAATTTACTAACCCCAGAAGGATGAAAGGCAAAATTGGTTTTGGTAGAATTTGAAAACAGAACATAAGTGGACATAAATAAATATTACAAGACAGTTTGACTGCCTCTTCCTCTCTCTCTCTCTCTCTCTCTCTATATATATATATATATATATATATATATATATTATACCTACATACATACATATACACACACACGCACACACATATATAGCAAAATATTTGATATTTTTGCTCTCTATAGTCATAACTAGTTAAGACACTTGCATTTTAAAGAATATTTTATCTGTCATTATTTTGTGTTCTGCTTGAAATTAACTATTACATTTTTACTGTTCTTGGTCTATGACTAAAGATGCACAGAAGACTTTTACAAAAAGATCTCAAGACCTAACAAATCTGCCAGCAGCAAACAATTGCTTAATTCGGCCTACACCATCAGATACCACTTAAACAAAAAACCCATTTTGGTAAGTGACCAAATAATATACTTGTTGTCATCATTGTCATTGTCATCCTAATCATTCTTCTCATTGATTAACCCTTTCGTTACCAAACCGCCAAAGCCGCCCGAAAAAAATTTTGGTTAATGTGACCAAACCGCCCAAAGCCGCCCGAATTTACCTATTCATATTTAAATGAGAATATCAGAGCAAATCTCTTTAGTACATTCGTGAAAACACGTGATTATGCTTCGTAAACAGTTAATCTACAGTTTTGTACAACAATCGACGTGTAATTTTAATTCCCTGAATTTTGGGAGATTTTTTTCAGCATCGATTTTTCTTCAACTTTGAAAATGGATAGGAGTTTCATGTTATCAAGCATGATTCCGAATTGGAAAATGTGTGAAACAAATATTGGGTACTGTTGTGGATTTAGTTTTATACAGGAAACTAATGTTAGTCAGCATGGCTTAGGGTATGATGTGGTCTGGAAGTTATTGTTTGAAGCAATCAATACGGAAACAAACTTATGCAGAATGTAAACAAACATAAAATGGGGGTTCAAATTTCGGAAAATTTGTGAAGCAAATACTGGGTACTGCGTGGATTTAGTTTTTATACAGGGAAAATAATGTTAGTCAGCATGGCCTAGGGAACGATGTGGTCTGGAATTTATCACTTCCATACCATAACCAGGGCCGTATATTATTTTTTTACCGATTTCTTTAGTTCGGTCAAACTTACGGGGAATTCCAGTATTTCACTTTATTCCACCTTTATGGTACACCTGTTGTGCATTAAATTCAACTGATGATATAGTGATGTGCACAATTCTTCTTTATCAAAATTTTGTTGCATACCCATTTGAATATTAGCTGATGATTCATTTTCTATGGTACCTTTTGCTCAATTTAAAATTTAAATATTTTTACCTTTTGCTCAATTTACCTGGATTTACCTGTAATTAAAGTCACTTTGAGACAAAAGTTATGCAATAGAATTGATTAAGAACCCTTTATTTAATTATGTTGCAAATATCACGTTAATATGTTGATAAGTAAAAAAGTTACAGTTATTTAATGAAACAAGCCTAGATTCATGATTATTTTAGAATTTAATTGAAACTCATGAGGGGTGTATTTTGGTCAGAAATATAGTAACGAAAGGGTTAATGGTAATTTCTCTCTAATGCTTCTACATACAGGGAGTTCAGCCTGAATTTATTATTACATGATTAAAGTTGCGAAACAGTCCATAATCTTAAGGATGACAAGGGGTTAAATAAATATATTCACCTCTCATACTTTCTGACTTTTTATGGTTTACACACACACACACACAATTGTATTAAGGACCTATAATCCTTTAAGGGATGCTAGCATCCTAGTTCTCCAGTTTATACCAGTGTTCAGTGGTATATTAGTTTTGCATTGATATATATAGGTATTTTAAATATTTATGAATGAGAAAAAGAAGAAAATGGAGAAATTGACTTGCAGACATCAGTTTATTCAAACCCAAATAATGAAATTCCTGTCCTACAACCGTTTCCATATCTAGTTAGTTCAATTACAGAAATTAAATTTAATTAATTTAAATTTTCATGTTGAAACTGGTTAATTAGGTATTTCATCAGGAAAGAATTTTCCAAAATTTCAACATGTTGGTTGACCCACGACAGACTCAGATGTGTATGTTTTAGAATATGTGTTGTTTTAAAAAAAATGTTATTTTCACACACACACACACACACACACATATATATATATAAACAAATACATTTGATATATTTGTGCACGTGCTATTGTAATACATGAGGGTTTTTATTGGTGGTGATGTTGTAAGTAGGGCGAAAAAGATGTTATAGGAGAGAGAGAGAGAGAGAGTATTTCTTTATTCACCATAAGGTTGAGATAAAGAGGAGACAAACAAACGTTGGGGTCAGGGTATCGAATGAGACGAAACGTATGAATAAACAAACAATTAAAATATATACAATTAAATGAGAATGAGTGAATAACGAAAAATGAAGCGGAGGACGCGGTTGACCCCACAAACCACATACTCACACTGAAGACTTTACTTTCTCCTTTTTCACATTCTTGATTAAACAGGTTCTTTCACTCGCAACATACTTGCTATAGACTTCCATCTTTTACGAAACACACTTTGCGACAGGCATTTCTTCTCCAGCCTTATTTTCCGTTTCATGTGGAAAACGAAAAAGTCGATTAGCTCGAGACTGGAGATAAACATACCTGTTGCAATTCTTTTTACTCTCATCTTCCATACTACCTCTTTCACCACAGCAACTATTGAGAGAAAACAGGCTCGCTCCTCCCTATTCAGGGAGGTCGGCAGAACAATCTTAATTACAGATTCGCTCGACAGTTGTACTCTTCTCGAATGTGACTGCAAGTGTTCGACATAAGCCCAGAGTTCAGTCACCTTGGGGCATTGCACAATCGCATGCAGGACAGTTTCACTGTCCCTCTCGCATCTTGCACAAACCGGCGAAGGTGCACACCCATGTCTAAAGAGCTTATCTCGAACCGGTAAAGCTCCTCTGTAACATTGCCAGGCCAGGGATTTTTGGTGATTATCCATAGGCCCCGGACCGAATGTTCTTTGGAACAGGCTGGCCAGTTGATTTTCGTTGAAGCCCAGGGTTTCTCACAGGACGTCGTCACACTTAAACTCTACTAACCCTCTATAGAAGAACGAGGTAGTACCCCCACCACCGGCGTTGCCCAACTGGGAGAGAAGCACGAGTGCCTGATGGCACTCTACATACCACACATCCAACCTCGGTCTACACTTGATCCATGGGTTCAGTTCGTTAAACGATGTGAACTGTGGAAATAACAGCTTGACGAATGGAGACCACACCTGCTCACTGTCCAAGTAAAGCCAGAGGTGCCTAAGCCTGAGCACATGTCTGAGCATTTTTAGCCATGGCATCCCTAACCCACCCTTCGGTGGCTTTTGGCAGCAAATAGGGTGCTTTACAAGAGGTCTGCTGCCCCTCCACAAAAAGTGAAAGTGCATCCATTCCAGCTTGTTCAGCCACGAATCAGGACAAGGCACAACGGTCAGGCGGTAAGTGATTACAGAGGTGATAAACACCTCTGCAACCTCAGAGATTAAAGTGAGTGAGAAAGATGGGTTGAAAGAGAGAGAGAGTGAGGGAGAGAGAGGTAACATTCATCAAGTAGTTGTGCATGCAAACAACAAAAAATATAACATATCAACACTGCTAGTTAATTAACATATAATGGTGTTGTGTCATCAGTATTTGTGCCTAAATCTATGGTCAATATAAACTTTGTAAACAATAGCAAAAACTAGATATTACCAGATACTATTTATTAAAACTAAGTACACTAAAGTTGTAATTACTATTAAGATAATATGTTTGTAGCAGAAGTGATTTACACTGTCATTATGTGTGAGATGTTTTCATTATGGGTTGTTTAGGCTTAAAAACCTGGATATTAGCTCCACAGGCCTTTTTGTTCCAGCAGGTCACATGACCTTGTGATTAGCCGAACTTGTTTGTATTGGTTGGTTTCCAGCCGTCTAATCGTGTTGGTGCAACAGTTTGTTTTTCCTTATGTAGGATATTAATCACCAGCTCTGGGAGCCTACTGATTTCAATAAGAATGGCAATTCTTGACTGCACTTTGTCTTTGGCACATGCCACTGACCACACGTCAACTTGTCTCTGACAACGATGTATCTGACCCCAGCCAGCCAGCGTCCACTTTCATCTCCACCAGACACCCTCCTACATCATTGCTGTATGAACGCCGCACGACCAACAGACCATCAACTGCCTCTACACACCACCAAACAGTACATCAACTTTGTCTACAAGATCAGCAATCCAGCCTAATCATGATGTTTTTCACACATCTTTGTTATAACATGTTATTGTATTTTATTTCATGTATGGGAATCATTGTATTTTATAAATAAACCGTCATTTACTTGTTCATTTTCATCTCACGTGAATAATGTGCTTAACTGAAGTAATGTGCTTAATTGAATCAAAGTAAAATACCAATACATTGCCACATATAGAAGACATAACATCCATTTACACCATTTAATTAAAATATTATATTATATTTTCATCTCACAAATACGAATAATGGGATAAAAAACAAACCCCTTATATATTCAATAATGCTTGAAAATTTGAAAATTATGATGAATCTCCCGGTAAAAACGACATTGTTTGGTTTATAGTTCCTTTCTCTAAGTAAATTAAGGGTTGGCAACCCATACAAACTTTTCTCTAAACATTTTACCCATCACAAACTCTTGGATGTAGATAAAATGGTTAGTAGCAATTATACTGAATGTAATGATATGAAACAGAGTAATAGTATGAGTAGTAATGAAAATATGTTTTGTGATTGCAGGGTTAGACGTGAATGTTTATTTTAAAATTATTGTAACAAAAGAATGTTGTTTACAGATGTAAGGTGATATCTGAGGGTAAAAGTTTCTTCTCCATAGGAGCTACACAAAAGTTTGTTAAGAAACGTGTCTCTAACCATATTTGCACCTATAATAATAGGAACAGGTCTTCTTCTACCAACCTCAGTAAATTTATTTGGGACTTGAAAGACAAGAAAAACAGGTTTTCTGTGGAGTGGGAGATTATAAGCAAGGCAACTGCTTATAAGCTTGGAAACTCCTTTTGCTTTCTCTATCTAGAAGAATTATTTTTGATCTTATATTCTAGATGTCTCTTAAATGCTAAAATAGTTTCAACGTGACAACTGTATTCACTTCTTCAGCAGCCTTGTTTGTAGGCATAACGATGGCTCTGCTGCTCATCCATAGTCCCTCTCTATATTCCTCATCAATACCCCTGAAGACCATTTCACAAAGGTCCTGTAGCCTTGTTGAATCAATCAAATGTGGTGGGGGATAGATATTTTGTATTCACCAATTTCTTGATTCATAGGAAATGTTCCATTCCTCAGCTGGTCAAGATAGAATGCAACAGCAGTGTCATCGCTGCCAGAATTTTGGACTCTCATATTGACAGACTACCACAGGCTTTGGACATGGTTCCAAATATATGACTGTTTTAATGTGACATGACCAATCTCGGCTCTGGAACCTCTTTGTACCATGGGCAAGGTCTGCTTCCAGTCTCCAGAAAACAAAACAGTCAGACCACCAAACAGCTTATCTGGTTCTTGTCTAACTTCTGTGAGACTGTGATCAACACATTCACAGACATGCTTATGGCCCATTGTAACCTCATCAATAACCAGTAACCTTGCCTTTTGGAAAAGTTTTCCTCTGGAATCACTTACTTTCATGTGGCACATAGATTCCTCTGTAATTCTCAGTGGAATACTGCATCTGAAGTACAAAGTTCACCCATTTTCCAGCAGGGTATGCATAATTATGATTAGGATCGTAATTAAATGCTACACCTTGCCATTGAAATCATCTATACTTTTTCTGCTGATTTTCTCTGGAACACTTTCTCCTTCTTAGTCATATTTTTCAGTCACTTTCACTCCCGTTTTCTATTTATTCTACCTTTTTCTCTCCTCTTTTGCAATCGTATTTTTTGTCTTTTTTATTTTTTGTACTTTTTTTTTCTATAATTTTCCTTCTTTCTCTACAATCTCATTTCCCTATCTTTATTACCTTCTTGTTCTCTTGTCCTCCTCTCATATTCCCTCATTTTTTACAACCAAACTTTCCGATGGTTTTTACTTTCTTCTACAATTTTCATATTAAGTGTTTGAATTCTCATTCTTTTGTCTTTTTTACTGTTTTGTGATATTTCATTTCCTTCTACATTTCTTTCGTGCTCATGATTGTTTATGGGAAAGAGAGCATCGTAGTGGCCATTGTCAATTTTGCCACCATATAACACTGAGATCTTCCTTTCTGTAAATGTTCGACTGTGAACAGAGGAAGAATAATTTCATCCTCATTTTTGTGATGAACCTGAATTGCAACATTGTACAATTCACTAATGGCAACTAATTCAGCATTACCACCATATGTTCTATCCCTATTCATGTATGCTTGGTGTTCCTGCATTGTACTATTAGGAATAAAAGAATGAAAATACTTCCAATTATTGCATATGTATCATCTTCCCAAAGAGTTTAGTAATTTCTGTTGTTTTTGAGTAAGAGTGACACAGCTGTGAACATCACCCATGACTTTATTAAAGGAGTGAATTAATAAATTAATGTTATTGTTGAATATTTTTCAATGAATTCAGTAAGGGACTTCACCTTCAGTTTAAACTTTAGATGGTTTTGTGAACAGAACATGATGGAAAATTACAACACCAAAAGAAATAAAGATACTAAGTGATAGAAATTTCCCCATTAGAAATCTGTCTTTCTAACTTTGCGATAGATGAATGGGATGTATAGGGGTGGGATGTGGATGGAGGGGGGTAACAGTGAAGGGAGAAGGTTGGTAGGAGTGAAGAGAGGAAATAGGTGTGAGATGAATAGAGGAGAGGGGAGGGGAATTGAGCCCATGTAGTACAAAGGAATGAAGAAAAGATTAATTCTAGTTCATGGCAAAGGCAGGAGTCCAGATGTGACCTGTGCAAAGACAATCCAAACACAGACAGGTGTTGTAGTGAATGACCAGTAGAGCAGAAATGGTGTGAGACTGGGGTGTCATTGCCAAGTCTAATGTTTTGGAGATGCTCCGTGAACCGGTCAGCCAAGCAGTGTCCCGTTTGACCAATGTACAGAGAAGGACAGAAAGAGCAGGAGATGCAGTAAATGATGTTCTAGAAGTGCATGTAAAGGAGTCAGTGATATGACAGAGACGATGATGGGTGCCTGTGAGGATGGTGGTGTTGGAGAGGTAGGGGCAAGTGCGACAGCATGGGCAGGAGCATACATACATACATACATACATATATATATATATATATATATATATAATAATAAATATTAGGGAATAAATCCAAATTTACAAGGAAAAATCAGATTTAAGATTGAATCCAATTTTATAATAAAATATTATATTATAATAAATTAGAGACAAAACCACTATTATGCAAATCAAACAAAGAAAGACTTAAGCCAATACATAAAATATAAAATAATTTATATAAATTAAAATTTAACAAATGAATAACCACTACGATCGTTTCGTGTCAGCACATCTTAGACATTCTTCAGGTGGTTTCTAAACCTAAAATATAAAATATAATCAATATTTTACCTATATAATCTAAATAAACTCTATTATTAAATATGATTATATTGAAATTGACTATAATGTTAAATATTAACTTTAATTTATAAGGTAGAAAAACCATATGCTAATATCCATTTTAGTCTATATCTACTTATATAGATATTTGAAATAAGTAATATATATAAATTATCAATGAAAAAATATAAAAAAATAAAAAAATATTATAATCAAGATCTAAAATAGACTCTATAAATGATTGTATATAATGAAAACCTAATATATTTAATTTCTCATATTTAAAGATGAAATAGCTAATTTCAAAAAACAAAAAATATATATATACACACAAGCTCATGTATGTATATAAACACATCCAAATACGCACACAAACTCACACACACACATATACATCTACACACACACATAAACATATAGACACAGATATATCCATAATGCAGCCCTACACCTCTACACATCGCCTATTCATACTCACACACACACACATACAATCACACATTCATAAACATATACTCTCAACAGGACACTAACACAGAGGAGAAATAACATCCAGTATCCGCAGATACTCAACCACATACTAATAGAAATATTTCATTCTTAGTAAAATAGTATTAAATACTATATACTATATATATGTAATAAACATATATAAATACGTAAACAAACACACACACACACATATATATCTATACATACACAAATTTAGTAAAATAGTATTAAATACTATATACTATATGTATATAACATATATAAACACGTAAACAAACACACACATACACACATAACTATACATACTCAAACACATACAGACACGGACATGTTCTAAATTCAGCCATATACCTCTACACATCAATTATGTACACCCGCACACACACACATACAATCTCTCATACATAAACGTATGTACACTGCACTACACTAACACATAGAAGAAATAACACCATAACCACATATACACAACCACAAACTTATAAGAATATTCCTTACTCAGTAATATAGTATTAAAATACTATAAGTACTAATCAGATTATGAATGGGAAAATTATCTAATATAAATTATGCTATTATATTAGACATGGCCTAAACCATCTTCATTCGAAACGTATCTATTTATCAAAAATTTATCTAAATTATTTAATAACTAATAACATATAAAATTACGATAAATAGATCATTACATAAACAGCAAGATTAACATAAGGAGAATATTATTACTCATAAGGCTAATACAATATTAACAATTTGGAGATCAGAAAAAACTTACCTTCTTAGCGAGTTATAAACTATGAAGTAATTTGAATCACAATACATGTTAAACAGCGTTTAAGAAATTACATTATAAACAGAATAGAATAAAACATTGAATTCTTTGCGCGTGAGGAACCAACGTTATTAAAGATTATGAATGGAATATTATATGTTTATCATTGTATTAAATATGAGAAATTAAATATATTAGGTTTTCATTATATACAATCATTTATAGAGTCTATTTTAGATCTTGATTATAATATTTTTTTATTTTTTTATATTTTTTCATTGATAATTTATATATATTACTTATTTCAAATATCTATATAAGTAGATATAGACTAAAATGGATATTAGCATATGGTTTTTCTACCTTATAAATTAAAGTTAATATTTAACATTATAGTCGATTTCGATATAATCATATTTAATAATAGAGTTTATTTAGATTATATAGGTAAAATATTGATTATATTTTATATTTTAGGTTTAGAAACCACCTGAAGAATGTCTAAGATGTGCTGACACGAAACGATCGTAGTGGTTATTCAATTGTTAAATTTTAATTTATATAAATTATTTTATATTTTATGTATTGGCTTAAGTCTTTCTTTGTTTGATTTGCATAATAGTGGTTTTGTCTCTAATTTATTATAATATATATATATATATATATATACACACAAACATACAGGGGTTGGACAAAATAATGGAAACACCTTAAAATTTCGAACAGATTTATTCTAATATGGGGAAGGACCACCTCTGGCAGTAATTACAGCATGAATTCTACAAGGTATGAACTCGTATAAAGTTTGAATTGTTTCCAAAGGAATTTTTGTCCATTCTTCAGCTAAAAAAGTCTCCAGTTCTTGTAGTGTAGATGGTGGAGGATATCGACTCCTTACTTCTTTTTCTAAAATTTACCACAAATATTCAATAATATTGAGATCTGGAGACTGTGGTGGCCAGATAAGATGTTCAACTTCTCTAGAATGTTTCTCATGCCATTCAGTAACAACTTTAGCTGTGTGAATTGGTGCACTATCATCCTGAAAGATTGCGTTCCCCTCCAGAAACAGTTCTGCAACAATAGGATGAATTTGATCAGATAAAATGCTTAAATAGTCTTGACTATTAATTCTGCTATGAAGGGAAACCATTGGGCCAGCAGATTTCTAACATATAGCTCCCCAGACCTATACTCGGCCAGTGGTCAGAAATGAGGTAAAGGATGACTTATCTGAGAAAATAACATTCTTCCACTGCTCTAGGGACCAATTCTGTAGGTTTTTACTTCACACGGAATGTTTTGAAATGTTTGTTTTTGTAAGTAGTGGTTTTCTGATTGCAGCCCTCTCGTGAAATCCGGCTTTGTGCAGCTCCCATAAACAATTTTTGTGGGAAATGGGTTCTTGAGGTGGTTATTAAGCTCTGCAGTAATTTTGAGAGCTGTACTTTTGTGATCCTTTCTAACAATTTGCCTAAGAATCTGACTCTGTATCTCAAAGTTTTGGTTTCCTTCTGGAGTTTTGTTTCAATGATGAGGTTTTCCCCTCTTTCTCAAAGGCTGTCATTACTTTCAAGACAGTACTTTTTGATACACCAAACATTTTGGCTGTTTTCATTATGCTAGTGTCTGCCATACGAGCACCAAAAATTTGACCATTTTGAAAGTCTGATAGATCTGTCATTTTAATGAATTTTAATTACCTTTTTCTGATGATATCTGAAAAGAAACAATTTTAGCAAAACATATTAAGCAACACTAATAATAAATCAAAAAATGTAAAAATAAACAAGCTTTTGATGGTTCAAAATTATGATAATATGATGTTAGGTGTTTCCATTATTTTTTCCAACCTATATATATATATATATCTATATATTCATATATATATATATATATATATAAATAGATGTGTGTATTTTTCCCTTGTTAACAATTAACACGGAAAAAATAGATAAATAGTTACCAGGGTAGCAAAAAATCACACAAGTAAAAAGGGCATAACTCCTTGTTTTTAAAGGTAGAAACTCCGGGTTTACATGAAATATTTTGTATAATATATATAAATAAATAAATGGAGTTAAACACAGGTGTTATTCAAATTATTTTACTTCTGACACATGTTTCAAAGATATCACTGGTATTATTCCAAAGGAATAAAATGATGTTAAGCAATGTAATCTTGTCTTCAGGGAAATGAAGAAATGAAACTCGTCAATAAGACATTTTAACAGAATATGATGGATATGTATAGTGATTAACTGAATGCTATAAATATTGTTTAAAAAAAATGTTATATGATATGACGTCAGAGGTAGCCTATAGAAAGAGGAGGGATAAAGTAAAGAAAAACTAAATAAATGAGAAGTATATGTCTATATGTATATTAAATAAAACCTTATAGACTAGGAAAAATATATATCTAGTGAATGTGAAATGTAAGAAGAAAATCAATGTTTAAATTATATATAATGATAGCTATCACTTATATGAACTAAAGGTGTGCTTCTACCAATGTTTACATCGGTACGCACACTCTATAACTGTGTTTACAAGGGGATTTTTAGAAAAAAGAATAAAAAATCGTTCAGAATTACAGAGAAGACAGAATTCCTTGCCTCTATCATAAGGATCAAAATTGAGAGAATCAACCAATCCAAATTAATACCAGTGATATCTTCAAAACATGTGTCAGAAGTAAAAGAATTTGAATAACACCTGCATTTAACTCCATATATATATATATATATATATACAAGTATATAAATTAGAGAAGAACCACCATGAAGCAATTCAACAATGATATACTTAAATCATACCATATAGAAAAAATTAAAGATACGATAAAACATTTACCTAAAACTAAATAAAGTACTAAATAATAAATAAGTAGTATATAATTAGTAAATAGACTACACGTGTTTCATGGCTATATTTTCAAATTGATTACAATAAAATCAATTCAATTTGAATATAGTCACTCATCAGGTCTAAGATAAAAACAATAAAATAATTAAATAAATGTATGTGTATTATCTTATAAGAAAAGATAAATATATATAAAAATACGTAATTTTACAATAAAAAATCGAACAAAACTCAATATATTTTAAAAGAAAAACATGAATTATATTATTGAATGTATTCTGTTAACTAAATCTTTAAACTCAATACGTAGGACTTAGTGTTTATTATAAATTTATCTCGTTAAAAATTTGGTGCAAATAAAAATAGAATAAATAGATAGAAATATTTCATTTTATTTATGAAAATATATTTTAGCTTATAGAAGAAAATAACAAACTATAGTATATTATTACTGGAAAATTATTATTTTTTCTCTGATTTGAACTCAAACATAAAGCATTTACTCCACCACGTAGACATTTCTGTAACTTTACCACTCTAACTATATGAAATGTAGAAGACGTGGGAATAAGTGGATTCTATGGTTATTTATTCCAAGTCAGACCTGATTGTGCAAATCTATGATCAAAGGCATTATAGCAATGACCATCTTTTCATAACATACTTAAACTTACATTATGCAAAATAATTTTCAAAATAAGAGTGGCTGTGTGGTAAGTAGCTTGCTAACCAACCACATGGTTCTGGGTTCAGTCCCACTGCGTGGCATCTTGGGCAAGTGTCTTCTGCTATAGCCCCGGGCCGACCAATGCCTTGTGAGTGGATTTGGTAGACGGAAACTGAAAGAAGCCTGTCGTATATATGTATATATATATATGTGTGTGTGCGTGTGTGTGTTTGTCCCCCTAGCATTGCTTGACAACCAATGCTGGTGTGTTTACGTCCCCGCCACTTAGCAGTTCAGCAAAGGAGACCGATAGAATAAGTACTGGGCTTACAAAGAATAAGTCCCGGGGTCGATTTGCTCGACTAAAGGCGGTGCTCCAGCATGGCCGCAGTCAAATGACTGAAACAAGTAAAAGAGTAAAAGAGAGTAAAGAGTATATGGTTTTAGGAAGATTTTGCTGCTATTTCTGTTTTTGAGAATAAGTGTTGCAAATAGTGATTGTGATGAATGAAGTTGATTACAATGAGGATAATGATGACAATTATGGTGAGAGTATGGAGCATGATAATTATGATGATGGTGGTGATGGTGGTCCCAGTAATCATCATTTGCATGGTGGGAATACTTCTGCTGAGGATGACAATGGTGGATATGAAAACAATGATGATAATAGTGAAGATAATGTTTTGAACAGTGCGTTTTCTATTGCAGAAGTTGAAACAAACTGATGAGTTAATGCTGAACCTCAATACAGATTATAACACCAGCAGATTACAAACAACAACACCAGCTTTTCAAAACTATATTGATGCATTACAAATATCAGAGGAACCAATCACAACTACCATAACTCTCAGTCAATCAAAATGTGTGAGCCCTGTACAGAAAAACCAAGACACATGTAAGTAAATGAGTGGTATTCTCTTACTTGTTTTAGTCATTTGACTGTGACCATGCTGGAGCACTGCTTTTTGTTGAACAGATCAACCCCGGGACATATTCTTTGTAAGCCTAGTACTTATTCTATCGGTCTCTTTTGCTGAACCGCTAAGTTACGGGGTTGTAAGCACACCAACATCAGTTGTCAAATGACGGTGGGGGACAAACATAGACACACAAATATATACATATATATGTGTATGTGTGTGTATATATATATATATATATATATATGTATGACAGGCTTCTTTCGGTTTCTGTTTACCAAATCCACTCACAAGGCTTTGGTTGGCCTGAGGCTATAGCAGAACACACTTTTCCAAGGTGCCATGCAGTGGGTATATGTACTTTATTTGTTCCACATCCTTGCATTGTTGTCTTTTTGTTTTCTTGTTTGGATTAACTTTATATATATATATATATACACATGGACAGAAAGACAGTTTCTATGACACCCTACTGCAGACCACCTCATTGACGAACGACAGGGACCTTCTCTTTGTGGCTGGTGATTTCAATGGGCATGTTGGACGACATGCTGGGGGCTTCCATGGCGTGCATGGAGGCTACGGTTATGGTTCCCGCAACGAGGAGGGAACCAGGCTGCTGGAGTTCTGCGATGCGAATAGTCTTATGATCTGCAACACTAACTTCAGGAAACCAACAAGCCACCTGGTCACCTACCGATCGGGCCGGCATGCTAGCCAAATCGACTACATCCTCGCCAGAAAAAGGGAAAGATGGCTGCTTATAAATGCCAAAACCTTCCCGGGCGAAGAATGCACCCCACAACATAGACTGGTAGTTAGTGACTTTAGGATCAGGACTAAGAGGTCGACTAGAAGACGACCAACATGGAGAAGAAGGGTCTGGAAGCTTAAAGACCCTGCGAATGGACAGAGATTTAGAGATATGTTACTTGAAGCCTTTGACGAAGTGGAAGGGGGTATAGCTACACATGGGGTAGAAGACAACTGGACGTTTCTGAGGGACAACCTGCTGAAAGCCGCTGACCAGATCTGTGGCTGGTGCAAAGTCCCCTTAAGACCCAAAATAACATGGTGGTGGAACAATATTGTTGATAGGGCTATTAGACAAAAGAAACAGGCTTGGAAGGCCTGGAAGAACGGTGGTAGCAGGGAATGTATCAGACTGCCAGAAGGGAAGCTAGGAGACAGGTCTATCTAGCCAGAGGGGAAGCAGATAAAAGAAAATTTGCCAATGTCCTGCGCCGTGAGGATGAAAGACTTGAGGTATTTCGTGTTGCAAGACAGTGTGTGAGAGAAAATCGAGATGTGGTAGGAGAGAAATGTGTTCGCATGGAGGATGGTTCACTTGCGTTAAATGAGGATGCAAAGAGAGAAGCTTGGAGACGCCACTATGAAAGGTTGCTGAATGAGGAAAATGAATGGGATAAAGAGAGTCTGCCGAATGTTGACCCAACAGAGGGACCAGCTATCCGAGTTGATAGTTCCGTGGTAGCTAAGGCAATTAGAAGCATGAAGACAGGGAAAGCCCCAGGCCCATCAGGAATTACTGCAGAGATGCTCAAAATATCTGGTAGTGTCGGCTATAGCATAGTCTCCCGTATAGTTAACCAGGTGATACACGAAGGAGTCATACCCAAGGACTGGTGTAGCAGCATAATAGTCAACTGCTACAAAGGTAAAGGCGATGCCCTAGATACAAATAACTACAGAGGCATCAAGCTGTTGGATCAGGTAATGAAGGTTACGGAGAGGGTTATAGCCCAGTTAATTAGAGAGAGAGTTAGCTTAGATGATATGCAGTTTGGGTTCGTGCCAGGGAAAAGTACTACTGATGCTATATTCCTGGTAAGACAGCTGCAGGAGAAATACCTAGCCAAAGGTAAGCCCTTGTACCTGGCTTTTGTTGACTTAGAGAAAGCCTTTGACAGGGTCCCCCGATCCCTTATCTGGTGGTCAATGAGGAAACTAGGGATAGATGAATGGTTAGTGAGAGCTGTGCGAGCCATGTACAGAGACGCAGCTAGTAAGGTGAGGGTTGGCAACAAGTACAGTGAAGAATTCCGGGTAGAGGTTGGGGTCCACCAAGGTTCAGTCCTCAGCCCCCTCCTATTTATCATAGTCCTCCAGGCAATAACGGAAGAATTTAAGACAGGATGCCCCTGGGAGCTCCTCTATGCTGATGACCTTGCTCTAATTGCTGAGTCACTATCAGAACTGGAGGAGAAGTTTCAGGTGTGGAAACAAGGATTAGAATCGAAGGGCCTTAGAATCAACCTAGCCAAAACCAAAGTCCTAATAAGTAGGAAGGTGGACCAACCACAAACGACTTCAGGTAGATGGCCCTGCTCGATCTGTAAAAAAGGTGTAGGTAGAAACTCTATAAGGTGCACCAAGTGTAAGCTATGGACACATAAGAGGTGCAGCAATGTCAAGGGAAGGCTAACTAAGAAAATAGTTTTTGTCTGTGGCAGATGCTCAGGAGAAATAAACACTGGAAATGTGCAGAGTCCAACTTCTACCACGTTCCAGGGAGACAAACTAGAAGTAGTTGATAGCTTCCGCTACCTAGGAGACCAAGTCAGTAGCGGGGGTGGGTGTGCTGAAAGCGTAACTGCTAGAGTAAGAATAGCCTGGGCAAAGTTTAGAGAGCTCTTACCCCTGCTGGTGACAAAAGGTCTCTCGCTAAGAGTAAAAGGCAGACTATATGATGCGTGTGTACGTACAGCCATGCTACATGGTAGTGAAACATGGGCCGTGACAGCTGAGGATATGCGTAAGCTTGCAAGAAATGAAGCCAGTATGCTCCGATGGATGTGTAATGTCAGTGTTCATAATCGTCAGAGTGTAAGTACTTTGAGAGAAAAGTTGAACCTAAGAAGTGTCAGTTGTGGTGTGCAAGAGAGACGGCTGCGCTGGTATGGTCATGTGACGAGAATGGCTGAAGATAGTTGTGTGCAAAAGTGCTACACCCTAGCAGTTGAGGGAACCTGTGGAAGAGGTAGACCCAGGAAAACCTGGGACGAGGTGGTGAAGCACGACCTTCGAACTTTAGGTCTCACCAAGGAAATGACTGAAGACCGAGTCCTATGGAAGTGTGCTGTGCATGAGAGGACCCGGCAGGACTAGTCAGGCCATATCCCGTGGCCCCTACCTGGGACGTAGTCGATCCACTGTGCATACCTTCCTTCTTGTGACACTTGTGAAGACCTGCTGAGGCAAGTGAAAATCAATCAAAATAGATGAACATCAATGGAATTTGTATCTTTGTGGTACCAGTGCCTGTGGCACACAAGAAAACCATCCGAACGTGGCCGTAGCCAGTACCGCATCGACTGGCCTCCGTGCTGTGGGCACGTAACAAGCACCATCCGATCGTGGCCGTTTGCCAGCCTCATAAAAACACCATCCGAGCGTGGCCGTCTGCCAGCCTCGTCTGGCACCTGTGTCGGTGGCACATAAAAAACACCATCCGAGCGTGGCCGTTTGCCAGCCTCGTCTGGCACCTGTGTCGGTGGCACATAAAATCACCCACTACACTCTCGGAGTGGTTGGCGTTAGGAAGGGCATCCAGCTGTAGAAACACTGCCAGATCTGACTGGACTAGTGCAGCTTTCGGGCTCCCCAGACCCCAGTTGAACCGTCCAACCCATGCTAGCATGGAAAGCGGACGTTAATTGATGATGATGATGATGATACATGTTTGAATATATACATGTGTATACATCTTCACAGATATACATTCTTCTACTACTCATCACTGACCTGTCCTTTAAGCAATCTAACCTGTATTCCCAAATTCTTTATTCCACCATTTTACTACCCTTCTCTCTGCCCTTCACTTAGGCTGTATCACAACATACCTCACACTCCTTTACTCTTTACCTTCTCATCTCTTTACACTTTCATCTCTTTACACTTTCGTCTCTTTCTCTCTCTCTCACTCACACCTCTCTCTTCCTCCTATCATTTTATCCTGACTGACTTCTAGCCAGCACACATTCTGTCTCTTCATTTCTTTATTATCTCTCTCCCCTTTTTTTTCTTTTCTTCTCTTTTTCTCTCTTCATTTTTTCCTTCTTTCCTTCTCTCTTCCTGTTTTTGATTTGACCTTACAAACACATTCCCAACTTTTAAGTCTCTTCAAAAAAACCCTTCCATTGAATAACACCCTTTACAAGACTTTATGCTTGGAATGACCAATTATAAGCAACATTGGAGCCCACACACAAGATACAGGAAACTTATATATACACCATTCTGCTCAAATAATGGAACTGCGGATACAATATCCTTACGTATCTCACGGCTGTTTTCATCCCTCCACTTCACTCTGTATTTCATATCTTCTCTATAATAACTATTTCTTAACCATTTTCTTGCACTGTCTCTGATGAAGGGATATATAAAATATGGATCTTTTCTAAAAGATGGACAGAATTTCTACTTAACTAAATAATTTGAAACTTCGTATACTGGTAGAATGTGTCAAAAGAAAACATTAATTTCAACTAGTTTTTTTGAGAAAATTGTATTTTGTAACTTTTATGTAGTTTAATTCTTCGAATTTTAACCAATGAAATCCCAGCATTTGAGCCAAATTCATTTTCTGCGTCTAAGTAAACAGCAGACACATACACACGCACATGTGTTATTCATCCATCACTTCTGTCTTCTGTCTTCTGCAAGTGCTAGAAATAACAGCTATATCTCTTACTAGCAGAGATACCCGGCGTTGCCTGGTTACATTCAATAGAAGAATTAGACTTTTCTGTTATATATATATATATATGGATACACACACACACACACACAAATATATGTATATTAATATAAATACATGAAAGTAATGAAGTTTGTTAAAAAAAAGGGGATTATGTTTATACCTCCTGGCTGTTGAGATTATAACACCTCGTTGTAAACAATGTTCCTTGTTTTTCCTTGTGGAGTATATACAAAAAGGTTTCTTTTGGTTCCTACTCTTGAGCAGCCAACATACAGTTGCCTATGTGAGAAGCATATATATATATAAGCGTACCATCCGATAGTGGCCATGGCCAGCGCTGCCCCGACTGGCCTCCGTGCCTGTGGCATGTAAAAAGCGCCATCCGATCGTGGCCGTTGCCAGCCTTGCCTGGCCCCCGTGCCGGTGGCATGTAAAAAGCACCATCCGACCGTGTCCGTTGCCAGCGCCACCCCAACTGGCCCCCGTGCCAGTGGCACATAAAAAAAGCACCATCCGATCATGGCCGTTGCCAGCCTCGCCTGGTCCCCGTGCCGGTGGCACGTAAAAAGCACCATCCAATCGTGGCCATTGCCAGCCTTGACTGGCCCCCATGCCGGTGGCATGTAAAAAGCACCATCCGTCCGTGGCCGTTTGCCAGCCCCGTCTGGCACCTGTGCGGGTGGCACATAAAAAGCACCCACTACACTCATAGAGTGGTTGGCGTTAGGAAGGGCATCCAGCCATAGAAACACTGCCAGATCAGACTGGGCCTGGTGCAGCCTTCTGGCTTCCCAGACCCCAGTTGAACCAACCAACCCATGCTAGCATGGAAAGCAGATGCTAAATGATGATGATATATATATATATATATATATATATATAAGATCCGTTTCCAACTAGAATCAACACACATCTAACTGAAGGAAAGTGAAATACAACGAATAAAATAGATTGACTCTATACAATTGTTTCAAAACAATTGTATAGAGTCAATCTATTTTATTTGTTGTATTTCACTTTCCTTCAGTTAGATGTGTGTTGATTCTAGTTGGAAACGGATCTTCTGTGGTTGCTTCGGAGCTATTTTTAGCACTAGAGTTGTCCACATAGTGGATAACTCTCTAATAATTTATGTATAAATTTGTATTTTCTCCGTAGTTTTTTGTGCTAAGCCACTTGGTGTTAAATTGACGGTATTATTAAATTAATATCGATTTTTCACCCTCATTTATAATTTTATATATATATATATATATATATATATATATATATACATACTAGGAGAGATACCCAGCATTGCTCGGGATTAAAATGACATAGTTTTTTATTGTTTTACTTGTTTCGGCCATGTGACTGTGGTCATGCTGGTGCACCGCCTTAAGTCAAAGAAATCGACCCCAGGATATATTCTTTGTCAGTCTAGTACATATTCTATCAGTTTGTTTTCCCAAACGGCTAAGTTACAGGGACGTAAACACGGCAACATCAGTTGTCAAGCAATGGTGGGGGTACAAACACAGACACACACACGCACACACACATACACATACATATACATACATATATATCTTAACATATAAAACTGAGAATGTGTGTCTGTCTGTGAGTCTGCCTGTGTCAATCCCTAAAACTTGAGAACTACCCAACTGATTTCATTCAAATCTTACACTTGCCTTACTTAGGATCCATGTAGTGTCATGGGCCAAAAACATTTTCAACTTCTTACCTAATGCAAGTCCTGGAGCAATCTATCTCCACACTATTTCAGTATCATGTGTCAAAAGTGAAACAATAACATCTCTATTGTAATGGGAGATACTTTCAGTTTTATAGTTTCACTATTAATTCTGAGACTTTAAAGTGAAACTATTATCTCATATATCTCACATATATGCATGCATACATACATACATACATGCATTCATATACATACATACATACATACATACATACATACATATCTTCATATATATAAAACTGAGAATGTGTGTCTGTCTGTCTGTGTGTGTGTTTCCCTAAAACTTGAGAACTACACAACCAATTTCATTCAAATTTTACACATGCCTTACTTAGGGTCCATGGAGTGTCATCAGCAAAAAGAATTTTGAACTTTTTGCCTAGGGAGCAACAGGAAGACAAGACTAAACGAAAAAACATATTTGAGCTAGACAGAGTAATGAGAGAATACTGAAAGAAAGAATAATATAATGAGAGAGTACTGAAAGAACAATATAATGAGAAAAAATCAAGAAATAAGAAATAAGAATGTTGATACGTGCAAAGAAATAAGGGTAGAGGAAAGCGAGGCTGAAAGAAGAATTGGTTAACTTTGTAGTGATGCTACAGTGTAGGGTTCGGCGCGCATGCGCAGAATGGGACTACTTCCGGGTGGCCACCGGAAGTCTTCCCCATGCGCATGTGCGGGAAAACATCATCTCCCGAGCCCTCAAAACTCTCTCTCTTCGGCTCAAGACAGCCCTGCGATCGGTCACGGTTTTCCTGGCTCTGAGCCACCACACCAGCTTCAACCAACTTCAACCAACCTCAAGACCAACACCAGCAATATATCAGAGGCTGTCTATTCCCCCATCAGACAACGTACAACCATGAATCAATAAACCAAGTTGTCTGTTCACCTTTAACCTGAGTTTCGTCTGTTTGTTTTCTACAAGAATTTTTGTATGGTGATTAGAAAGGATCTCGCACCCTGCCAGTGTTTCGATGATAGATCCTTTCACGTTACAATTGGTGACCCCTAGTTGAGAAAAAGAACAGGATAGAAGAAGACAACAGCGAACAGGTTTTTTTTTGGGGCCGAAGAGCGCGGAAATTCACATTTATTTTCCTATTTTCTCCTTTTCAGCACGGCGAGGTGTGGGTAAAATAGCCTTATTCATCGCACACAGTACAAAAAAAAAAAAAAAAAAAAACAAAGAAAAAAGAAAACACACACACATTCATTTTTTTTTTCCTTTTCTGTATTTTGTTTTCCTTGTACACACCTATTCCTTTTTTTTGCTACCCACGAGGTGCACACACAAACACATTTTGAATTGCCTCTCGGTTCCACGTGTTCTCTCTCCACTTCTAGACCATACCTTCTGCCCCCTTCTCACAGATTCCTTCCGACAAAGGCATGGCTTCAGGTTTGCCTTCATTTACGGGGGATATGGGCCTGTGGTTTGCCCAAGTGGAGTGGTATTTTGTTGCACATGCCATTTCTCCACAGCAGCAGTTGCACCTGCTATATTCCGGCTTACATCCCCGACTCGCCGCATCGATCAGGGATCTAATAATAAGTCCCCACCCGGATGCCACATACGCGTCTGTGAAAGCAGAAATCCTCCGCCGCAACACACGTTCGGGGGAGAGCAATATTCAGATTGCCACGATGGCCGATGGAATACTGGAATTTCCGAATCCATCTCCATCGCGAGGCCTCTGTGCATGTATAGGGGGGCCTGCGCAAATTTCACTAGCCGAGCGGATTGATGCGCTCACGCGGCGAATCGACGATCTATCCCGTGCGATCGAGCGCCGACAACGCAGTCGTAGTCGCTCTACCAAAAGGGCAGATCGGTGTACCCAGCCGTGGCACTTCAAGCCCTCGGAAAACTAAATCCGGAGGAGGTGAGCACGTCACCTTCTTCCATCTCGTTTCCCAAACATCGTGCATTCTATGTAAAAGATCTGGTGTCGGAGAAATTCTTCATGGTAGACACCGGCTCCTGTTGCAGCATCTGGCCCCTTCGTCTGGCTGCAGACAAGCCCAAGCGCTCTTCGATTGTCTTGCATGCTATTGACTCGTCTCCCATAACCACTTACGGTCAGGTTTCGCTGCGCCTCAACCTCAACCTTCGTCGAGATTTTCGATGGGTTTTCGTCATCGCTGACATCCCACATCCTATTCTCGGCGCTGATTTCCTGGATAGGTTTAACCTATTGGTGGATGTCAGGCGTCGGAGGCTTCTTGATAGCACGACGTCGCTCTCTACACCGACTGGGAGTTCCACCACTGCGGTCCTTAGCCCGACATTCTTTGTCGCCACCTCTGGAGACCCATTTCACTCTCTTTTGTTTCATTTCCGGAGCTAGTGGACATTGCCTTTAAACCGGAAAATCCTACCCACTCGACCCTCCATTTCATCACCACCAATGGGCCACCTGTATTCTCACGCCCCCGGCGCCTAGCGCCAGACCGACTAAAAACGGCCAGAGCCGAGTTTGAGCACATGCTTCAACTTGGCCTTATACGCCCCTCCACCAGCCCATGGGCATCTCCCCTTCATTTGGCGCGAAAGGGCGAGTCTGATTTTCGCCCGGTTGGAGACTATCGACGCCTCAATGCCGTCACAATAGCCGATCGCTATCCGATTAGAAATCTCCGGGACTTTACAGCAAATCTCCATGGTTGTACCATTTTTTCGAAGGTCGATCTGATACGCGCTTACCACCAAATACCGGTCAACCCAGCCGACGTTCCAAAAACTGCAATCACTACCCCGTTTGGGTGTTTTGAGTTTTTGTACATGAGTTTCGGTTTGCGGAATGCTACTAGCACCTTCCAGCGTTTCATTGATGAGGTTGTCCGCGGTCTTGATTTTGTGTTTGCCTATGTCGATGACATACTCATTGCGAGCGACACAGAAAATCATCTCATCTCCGGCACCTTTCTCAACTCTTCCAGCGTCTTCGCGCGTATAGCATACGCATAAACCCCACAAGTGTGTTTTCGGACGCTCTTCCCTAGATTTTCTAGGGCATCATATTGATTCGACTGGAATCAGCCCCCTCTCGTCAAAAGTCGATGCCATTCAACGCATCGCACCCCCCACTTCCTTGCGCCAGCTCAGGCATTATCTAGGGATGGTCAATTTCTACCGACGCTTCATTCCCGGTTGTGCAGATAAGCTGCTACCTCTCACCAGGCTGTTAAGGACTCCAAGAAAAGACAGTCAAGTCACCCTCTCTGTTGAGGCAGTGACAGCCTTTGAGTCCATTAAGAAGGAGCTGGCTTCTGTTTCTTTGCTTGCACATCCAGTTCCTGGTGCTTCTCTCTCTTTGACTGTGGACGCGTCGGACACTGCGATTGGCGCTGTGTTACAACACACAGTGGATGACCATGTTCGACCTCTAGCCTTCTTTTCCCGTCAACTGCAACCAGCTGAACGACGATACAGCACCTTTGATCGTGAGCTCCTAGCGATCTATCTATCGGTTCGTCATTTCCAGCATCAACTTGAAGGGCGAGATTTTGTGATCTATACGGATCACAAGCCCCTTACGTTTGCCCTGTTTTCAAAAACGGACAAACTCTCACCCCGTGCTTTTCGGCACCTGGATTTTATCTCTCAATTTACTAGCAACATTCGACACATACCTGGAAAAGAGAACGTTCCTGCTGACGCTCTCTCTCGCCTTCCAGTTTGCGCCCTTTCGTCTCCTGCTGCTATCGACTTAGCTGCCATATCGCAGGAGCAGCCACCTTTGGCGTCGTTAGATTTAACTTCTCCCCAGTTCTCCTGTTGCCAGTTTTCCTACCTTCCGCTTCCGTCAGCCGAAGGCACCATTCTTTGTGACACTTCAACTGGATCTCCCAGGCCACTGGTGCCTGAGACCCATCAACGCTCAGTGTTTGAAGCACTGCACTCCTTATCGCATCCTGGCATCGCTGCCACCCTCAAACTAATCACTGCTCGGTTTTCTGGCCGAATATGCGTCGCACAATTACCTCTTGGACACGAACCTGCTCCAAGTGTCAACGATCCAAAATTCAACGGCACGTTCGTGCCCCGCTTGGACAATTTCCCCCCACGGAGGCCCGTTTTCGCCATGTCCACATCGATCTGGTTGGACCATGGCCTGTGAGTCGCGGGTTCTCTTATCTATTAACTTGTGTCGATCGTTTCTCCCGCTGGCCAGAAGCCATTCCGATAGCAGACATTTCTGCTGAAACTGTTGCGCGAGCTTTCGTTTCAAACTGGATTTCTCGCTTCGGGGTCCCGTCCCGATTGACAACTGATCGTGGACGACAGTTTGAGGCCTCGCTATTTCGCGAATTGTCGCGAATTTTGGGTATACACCATATCCACACCACAAGCTACCATCCAGCGTCTAATGGATTGGTTGAGCGGTTCCACAGACAGCTCAAGGCCGCTCTTCGTGCCTCTTCGGACCCACAGTCCTGGATCGAATTTCTGCCCATTGTGCTTCTCGGCTGTCGGACTGCTGTCAAGGCAGACCTGGGGTTTTCTGCTGCAGAGCTGCTGTATGGTACCACACTGGCATTGCCCGGTACGATGTTGGTGCCAGACACTTCCCCGCCCCATGATCCGGCGACCTATGTCACCAGACTGCGGGAATATTTTTCAAACCTTCCGCCCATGCTTCCCAGAAAGCAATCTCCACCGTCCCATCTTCCACCGGATATGAACACCTGGTCGCATGTTTTTGTTCGGGACGATTCTGTGAAGGGCCCACTTGTTTCTCCCTATAAAGGACCTTTTCGTGTGCTTTCTCGCACACCAAAGGTTTTCACGATTGAGATAAATGGTCGTTCGGAGACCGTTTCCGTGGACCGTTTAAAAAAAGCACATTTTGAGACGTCTTCATCTTTTGATGACAACCTTGACACACCCACCTATGCACCTTTAACAACACTTTCACCTGCACAAACGCCTTCACCTGCACAAACGCCTTCACCTGCACAAACACCTTCACCGGCTCCTACAACACACCACCCTCGCCGTCAACGGGTGCCCCGAGCACACCGTATGTTACAAAATCGGGCAGAACAGTGCATTGGCCCAAGAAACTTTTCAAAATTTACATTTAACTTTAAAATGTTTCTTATTGTATAATAGTATGTACCAAGTCTTCTGGGGGATCGGCAAGCCTTCTGTTTTCTGCAGCACCACCACAATATTCTGGTTGCCGTACTTCGCACTCGGAGGGGAGCCCTGTAGTGATGCTACAGTGTAGGGTTCGGCGCGCATGCGCAGAATGGGACTACTTCCGGGTGGCCACCGGAAGTCTTCCCCATGCGCATGTGCGGGAAAACATCTCTCGAGCCCGCGAACCTCAAATCTCTCTCTTCGGCTCAAGACAGCCCTGCGATCGGTCACGGTTTTCCTGGCTCTGACAGCCACACACCAGCTTCAACCAACTTCAACCAACCTCAAGACCAACACCAGCAATATATCAGAGGCTGTCTATTCCCCCATCAGACAACGTACAACCATGAATCAATAAACCAAGTTGTCTGTTCACCTTTAACCTGAGTTTCGTCTGTTTGTTTTCTACAAGAATTTTTGTATGTGATTAGAAAGGATCTCGACACCCTGCCAGTGTTTCGATGATAGATCCTTTCACGTTACAACTTTAACCGTTCATGATCTGTGCGTAAGCAATGGGCAAACATGTCTTAACAGAATGAAAAATAATATAGATAAAGCCAACAGGTAAAGTAATCCACTGATAAAGTCATTTAGAAAAGGTTTCCCTCAAAAAATGCTCCAACACTTTATGGGAAGAGAGGTATGGATCTAAAAAAAAAACATCAGTTAATATTTTAATTTATATTTCTTGTGTTTCATGAATTCAATGTTTAAAATTTTATTAATTTTGTAATTTAAAGAATTCTTTTTTAATTTTCTCTTTTTTCACAGCCAATTCTCTATTTCCTTCACAACCATGGAAACTAGCCACTGACCAAACAGATTCGGATTCTTAAAAACAAAGCACAGTACATTGGATTCTTCCACAGAGTCCAAATAATAATAAAAGTTTTGGAAAATAGATTATATGTGATTATATGTTTATATTTTTGTATGTAATTATGAATGGTGAGATTTTCAATCTATGTTGTTTAAATAGAAATTGCTTTCTATAATAATAATAATAATGAAATTATTGTATACAGTGCTCAGGTGCACCACAACTTGTCAGAAAGTGCATATAAAGTACATGCAGTAATGTAAAAATGTTTGGAAAGCGAACAATGTATGAGTCAGATACATGCCTGTGTGTGTATGGAGGGGAGAAAATCAGGTGTAGTGTTGGCGAATCTCAGGAAGCATGGAAGTTTTGAAGGATGCAGTGCTCCGACAACTAACAACTGATGCCGGCAGTTTGTTCCATACTTCAGCAACTCTCAGCATGAAAAAATGTTTCCTGAAGTCATGGGAGCTGATCATATTGAATTATTCTCTATCTACTCATACACATATCTCTTTCCTTTATGTGTTAATCAGAAAGAGCTAGCAGTAACCACAATATTTGTTGGCACCTACAGACTGATGAGATTGATGTAGTCAGTATCCAACCTGATCGTCTGTATGTCAGTGTTTGCTGGAAAATAATTGGGTGTGAAGGGAACCCAGAACATAGTCCTCTAAACACTTACAAGAGAGTGATAACAAAAGACAGAGGGTAACATTCAAATTGTTAAGTTTACCTATACTTTGGTTGAGCTTGTTGATATAGAAACGATATATTACAATAACAATATTTATACTTATCTTCTTGTAGTATCTACTTTTCTATACAGCAAAACATAGCAGTTCAGGAAACGAGTGTTAACAACAAACAAGATGAGGACAAATATCCATCAAATGTAAATAATGTAGATTCCCATTATTTTGAAATGCAATTTCTCTGCCCAATCAGTTTTAAATGTTTATTTGATGAATTGACTGACATGAATACCATTGCATTTTTATTTTTCTAAATACTTACAAATGTCTGATGACCAGTTTATTTATAGATTATTAGAACAAATATTTCTGCAATTTTACAATCCTAACTCAAGATATAAAGTCAGCATCAAAATATAGGCAAAATTGTTGAGTTGGAAGGAAGGGTCAACTATATTGGAATGTATTAGAGGCAGCGAGCTGGCAGAAACGTTAGCGCGCCGGGCGAAATGCTTTGCGGTTTTTTGTCTGTCGTTACGTTCTGGGTTCAAATTCCGCCGAGGTCGACTTTACCTTTCATCCTTTCGGGGTCGATAAATTAAGTACCAGTTTCGCACTGGGATCAATGTAATCGATTTACTCCCTTTGTCTGTCCTTGTTTGTCCCCTCTATGTTTAGCCCCTTGTGGGTAGTAAAAAAATTATATATTGGAATGTATTAGGTCATTGGATCATAATCAATGATGCCATCTTTGCATAGTGTGTCAAGGAAATATGTCTCCAAGTGATTAAATCAGAAATTGTAGACACACAATTCTCACCTCTGTACTGATTAATAGAGCACCTGTAATTTTCATACTCCTGGAGAATAGTTTATTCTTGAAATATTAAAAGATTTGAATCTTTACAATAATGATAATTGTAATTTTCATGTATGTTAATATCTAATAAACATTTTATGAAATTATTTTCAAACTGTGTAAATTTCAATTTAGAAACAAAATACTTTACAAGTTTTTCATGTTTTTGAGGGGTTTTGTTTTTTTCAAATTTACAATAAATTTTTGCATAAAATTAAAGCTGAATTTTTAAAAAAATGTTTGTGATTCAGATCTGACTGATTGCTTGTTAATATGAATTTGACAATGAGGAACTACTAAATATGTATTTGGTCTCTTAGATAATTTTGCATTGGCAATATCAATTTTTTCTTGTACATTGAAAAATTTTAACCCAACACTGTAAGCTAATAAAACACTGGTCTGTTACTCAATGACTGCAGTACTTACAGCAGTGAGCAATTTCTTCCTGTGGCATGTACATACATTAACAAAAACTGAGTTAGTGAGAGTAAAGTATCTATGTCAAGGATCCTGCTAAATATTAGTGACAAGATGAGCTACTGACCATTTAACTAAAGCTTGAAATGTAGGTTGATGTACTATACAATGCATACATGAAGTGCGATGTTATAGTAGTGAGAAGTTGACAGTGAAGGTGTAGGCGCAGTTACACCCCTTTGACAGCGATTAAAAACAAGCCCACTAGATGGCATGAAAATGTGAGATCCTGACACATGATCTCATCTCTTCCTCTTTTCTGCACTGACACACAAGCTGTGAGGACACAACTAGACAGGTTCTCTCCTACACCACAGGGTAGTTGAAGACCATGGCTTCTACACACCAACCATTCTGTTTATCATTCTATTGTGTATATATATGTGGCCACAATAAAAATTTTAAAGTTACAACCTAGTTCATATGTTCTTCATCCAGGTCTACTACCAAGTGAGATCACAGCTTTCTGAGTGAGTCATATTAGGTGGCTCAACAATGACTTACTCCATCCAAAATGGTGACCCTGACATGGACAACTATCCAACTATAATGGTGACCCAAAGCAGAACAGAACTATACTTCTAAAATGGTGAACACCGGGTGAATACAGACCAGTAAATACGAATTATTTTTTCTCCTTTGCAACTTTGGCTACGCAACCAAATCGCCACTCGTAATATAGGAACATACTACCACTGGTGTTTCTCGTCGCCATATTGTTTCCTTCACCAGAAAAAATTGGTGCCATTTTCAAGTGACAAACTGCAAATCATTTTTTCCTGGGTTGTGACTGATTTATAGCTTAGTCCTTTGGAGACACAGCGTTCCAGAATTTTCTTCTTACTTGTAAAAAAGGAAAAAAAAAATTATCTGGAATCTTCTCCAGAATTAATATGGACAGCAAATTTTTTCCTATGTGCCAGGTATGAGTTTCTTTCTCTCAAACACCTGGATTATCCACATGTTGGCCATGTTTTGTTCTTTATCCATTTAGCAAGGACTCTTATTCTCATCCTCTGCTACTAAAAAAAAATTTCCTAGTTCGCTGCTCATTGTGTCTTCTTTCAACTAGGGTGGCATTTCTTTCAACCAACTTGTTCTTCGTGCCATTCTGTTCCTATTATTGTCCAAGATCAGTCATTTTCTTTTGCCTCAATATCATGGAGATGCTAAGATGTGGTTTTCACAACTGGAATCGTTCTTTATTTCTTCTAACATTCGCTCGGCCCAGAGCAAATTCCACGTCGCTCTTACTGGCATTCCTTCTCCTCTCACACTTTCAGTGCGAGATATGATAACAGGGACTCTATCGGATATGACTTACAAAACCTTCGAAGATGAGGTTCTCCAGCGTAACTCTCCTTCGGTTGAGAGT
Source organism: Octopus sinensis (assembly GCF_006345805.1). Lineage (NCBI taxonomy): Eukaryota > Metazoa > Mollusca > Cephalopoda > Octopoda > Octopodidae > Octopus > Octopus sinensis. The sequence continues at coordinate 163,441,781 of NC_042999.1, read as the reverse complement.
AAATTTCACGCACTCTTGCAGGATGAGCATCTTGGGGACCAAAACCCCACCCAGTTTTTCAATGCATCCAAGAGTTGTCCAATAGCTCATATGAGGGACAGGCATTTGTCAAACAATTATTTTTCTCTAGGATGTCTTCTAATGTTCAGTTAATTTTAGCTCCTATGATGGAACACACAGCTCTTGAACAACTCGCTGCCTCCGCAGACAGGATTATGGAATTTTCTGGCACACCATTGTCCGCAGATAACATGTCACTTCTTCATCTTCCTCTTGAGATTCTATTTCTGCTCTGGACGACATGCAATCCTCTGAAATCTTGCGGGCTATCACAGAACTGTCCCATCAGGTTTCATGCATGTACAGGAACCATTTGTCTTCAAAGCATCATTCTGCAGGGAGGACCAGGTGCCACTCCTCATACACACATGCACTTCCTGCTCCCTCAGTCTGCTGGTACCACAGGAAGTTCAAGGACCAGGCTGAGAAATGTACACAGCCCTGCTCCCACTCTTTGCAGGGAAACTAGGCAGGGAGGCATTGGACACGTCAGTCATCTCCCCCATCAATTCACCCTACCATGCATTCTTTATTTGAGATGCAATTCTTCAAAGTCCTTTATGGTGGATACAGGTGCCAGCTTAAGTATTTGGCCGCAACGGTTTACCTCCACCAATCCTGATCTTTTGGACATCGCCTCTACGTGGTGAATCACTTCTCTATCAAAACCTATGGATAAATCTACCTCATCCTGGATTTATCACTCTGTAGGGATTTCAAGCAGATTTTTGTCATTGCAGACCTGACCCAGCCTATTCTTGTGTGCTGATTTCTCATTGTGGGCATTAGAGGATGCCAACTCATTGATGACAAAACTTCACTTGCCATCACCAGAAAGGATTCTTCTGTCCCTGTTGTGAGCCCTTCTTTCTTTGTGGCCACTTTGGGTGACACTTACTTCTTTTCCAGAGTTGACTGATTTGTCATTTCATCCATTGAATCCAGCCCATTCTATGAGACATTTCATCACGACCAAGGGACCTCCAGTCTTTTCCCGATTATGCTGTTTGTCTCCAGAGAAACTCTGGATTGCCTGGGCTGAATTCGAGCACATGCTCCATCGTTCATGCCTCTATGAGCCCGTGGGCAGCACCTTTACACATAGCCAGGAAGAATGACGCTGATTTCTGACCAGTTGAAGATTTTAGACGTCTTGACACTGTCACTATTGTAGATTGCTATCCTTTCCCTAATGTTCAGGATTTTTCATCTACCCCGCATGGCTGTAAGATTTTTTCTAAGGTTGACTCAGTACATGTGTGACGACATTCCAAAGACAGCTGTCACCACACCTTTTGAAGTGTTTGAATTCTTGCCTATGCTGTTTGGACTTCATAATGTGTTCAGCATGCTCCAAAGGTTTATTGATGAGGTCATTCATGGGTTAGATTTTGTCTTCGCATACATTGATGACTTTCTTATCACCAGTGGTACTCCGCACCTATATTCCTATGATGTGAAGATCAACCCAGTTAAGTGTGTATTCGGTTCTATCAGTTTGGAATTCTTGGGACATCTCATTGATGCCGATAGTATTTGTCTACTTCCCTCTAAAGTGGAGGCCAGCTATTGAAAGATCAGCAGAAGAAAGACACCCAAATAATGTTGTCTCTTACAGGCGTCTAAGCTTTTGGATCTGTCAAAGCTGACCTTGTTCAAGCATCCTTCCTCACCCGTCCTGTTCCGGATGCAAAATTATCACTTACTGTTGATGCGTCATCATCTGCTATAGATGTAGTTTTAGAGCAATCTGTCAACAGCCAAAGCCAGCCATTAGCCTTCTCATGCCAGCTGGAAAATGCTGAACTAAGCAGTTTACCTGGCGGTGAAGCATTTCTCTTATCTTCTTGAAGGCAGAGATTTCATGATACTTACCGACCACAAACTGTTAATGTTCACTCTCTTTGCAAAAATGGACTGGTAATTGCCCAAAGGGACCAAGCAATTGGACTATATATCACAGTTCACTAGTGACATTTGCCATATTGCTGGCACTGACATTCCTACCAATGCCTTATCTCGCCTGCTTCGATTGATTTGGTTGCTATGGCTACTGACCAATCCTCTTTGGACTCTCTGGACATCTCTTCACCAGTTTTCCTGCTGCAAGTTTGAACGCCTGCCTCTGTCCTTTTCTGAAGGAACCATTCTCTGTGATGTCTCTACCGGATCACCATGACCCCTTATTCTTAAATGCTACTGTCGTGCTGTTTTTGAAGCACTGCATTCACTGTTACCTTGGCCCACTTTTTCTGGTCGAATATGCGACGGACTATTACTGCTTGGTCACATGCCTGTCTACCATGTCAGCGTTCCAAGGTGCATCGTTGCGTGAAAGCACCTTTTAAACACTTCCAGCCACCAGACACCAGGTTCTGTCACATACACATTGACCTGATCGGTCAGTTTTGATTTTGATTTTGATTTTTCTAGTTTCAGCTAATGAGCTGTGGCCATGCTGGGGCACCGCCATTTATGTTGCGGATTTACTTATATTTTTTTTTTTACTACCCACAAGGGGCTAAACATAGAGGGGACAAACAAAGACAGCCAAACGGATTAAGTCGATTACATTGACCCCAGTGCGTAACTGGTACTTAATTTATCGACCCCGAAAGGATGAAAGGTAAAGTCGACCTCGGCGGAATTTGAACTCAGAACGTAATGGCAGACGAAATACGGCTACGCATTTCGCCCGACGTGCTAACGTTTCTGCCAGCTCGCCGCCTTCATTTATATATTGACCTGCATCAACCATTTCTCCAGATGGCCTGAAGCTATCCCTCTCATGGATATTTCAGCAGAAACAGTCGCCAGAGCACTCATCTCTGGGTGGATATCTCACTTCGGAGTACCCTCTAGAAATACTACTGATCGTGGATGCCAATTTGAAGCTTGTCTGTTCCATGAGCTTTCAAGATTGCTTGAAGTTCAGCACATCCACACCACCAGTTACCATGCCGCCGCGAACGGTATGGTAGAAAGATTCCACTGACAGCTTAAAGCCACTATTCATATGGCTCCTGACCCTCATCATTGGTCTGAGTTTCTCCCCGTTGTTCTGCTGGGGTGCCGCTCAGCTATCAAAGAGGATTTAGGCCACTGAGCTCCTGTATGGCACCACCTTAGCACTTCCTGGACAAATGTTGGTGTCCGTCAACTTACCGAATGTGAACCCCACATCTTACGTCACGCAACTCAGGTCATACTTTTCTGACCTACCACCGATGCTTCCTCACGATCAGTCTAATTCCTCTGCAGTACCTCCAAATATTTCTCCCTGGACTTAAGTGTTTGTAAGAAACAATGCCGTCAAGGGATCGCTCGCACCTACCTACACTGGACTCTATTGCGAAGAAAGGCTGAGGACGCTCGACCTTTATTCTCTAGAAAAACGCCGTCACCATGGTGATCTCATTCTTGCTCACAACATCATAAGTGGAAAGTGTAACCTCTCGAAAGAGCTGTTCTTCACTCCTGCTTCAGAGCGTCGGCTGCGGGGTCATTCCGAAAAGCTCTACCTGCGACGATTTCATCTCAATCGAAGGAGAGGAGCTTTCTCTGTCCAGGTTGCGGATCCGTGGAACAAGCTACCAGACGAGATGGTGAAGATGCCGACGACCGCTTTGTTCAAAGCCTCCCTTGACCTCAAGGGGCCTGAACTCTTTACATGAACACCACCCTGTACTTAACTCCATGTCCCCCTACATGGCCTTGCTATTTGCTTTTGAGCCAAATTAACTAACTAACTAAAAGCACACCAAAAGTATTCACTGTGGACATTCATGGGAACAAAAAGACTCTCTCTATCGACAGAGTAAAAAATGTCGTTTCTGAAACATTTATGCCACTTGCTGACAGACCTATCATTCCACAAACACTGCCACCCTACCTCCATTCACTAAAACACCAACTACACAAACATGTTCTTTACCTTACGGGTCACACTTTGGCAGATCGGTTCATTGGCCGAAGAAATTGCCTCATTTCTTACATTTCTTAACTTTGCCTTGCCAGTGACTGTTCTGGAGAATAGACTTATTCTGCTATAGACACTGCATTCACATTTTCTCTCTTTCTGTATCATTGTAAATATATCACTTGTTCTATTTGATTGCACACTTTTCTTTGCTGAACATTTTTCTAGTATATATTTGCATTGTATTTTTTTCTCAATTGTTCATACAACTGTTTTGCCATGGTTCCTTCTTCTGTACCCTCCTAGTCCACACTCCGCCTACACTAATTAGTTGACTGCTTACAGTCTAACAGGGGGGGGGGGTCTGTAGGCGCAGTTACTCCCCTTTGACAGCAATTAAAAACAAGCTCACTAGATGGTGTGAAAATGTGAGATCATGACACATGACCTCATCTCTTCCTCTTTTCTGCACTGACACACAAGCTGTGAGGACACAACTAGACAGGTTCTCTCCTACACCACAGGGTAGTTTGCAGATAGAAGCAAAGCATAGAAGACCATGGCCTCTACACACCAACCATTCTGTTTATCATTCCATTGTGTATATAATAATAATAATAATAATGAAATTATTGTATACAGTGCTCAGGTGCACCACAACTTGTCAGAAAGTGCATATAGAGTACATGCAGTAATGTAGAAATGTCTGGAAAGCGAACAATGTATGAGTCAGATACATGCTTGTGTGTGTATGGAGGGGAGAAAATCAGGTGTAGTGTTGGCGAATCTCAGGAAGCATGGAAGTCTTGAAGGATGCAGTGCTCCGACAACTAACAACCGATGCCGGCAGTTTGTTCCACGCTTCAGCAACTCTCAGCGTGAAAAAATGTTTCCTGAAGTCATGGGAGCTGTGCTGTTTTCTTACTTTGTAAATATGTCCACGGGTGTTAGATGGGTGGAGTTTGAAGAGGTGCTCAGAGTTATTGTTTGTGTGATGGTTAATTTTATGGGTGTCTGCCAGGTCAGCTGCCAGACGTTGGAGTTTCAATGTGTCCATGCCCAGGGAAGTAAGGCGTTCAGGATATGGCAAATGCCTGATGGAGGGTATTCTTTTGGTTGCACGTTGCTGAACAGCTTCCAGACGATTGATGTCCTGGGCAAGATAGGGGTTCTAGACCGGTGATGCAAATTCCAGGTGAGGTCTTACCATAGCTATATAAAGCCGCAGATAGATAGCCGGGGAGCAGCTCACAAAGGATTTGGTGAGTGATGCCAAGACACCCTCAGCCTTCTTGACAATTTTGGCGATGTGTTTTGTCCAACGCAAATCACTGTCGACAATAACACCCAGGTCACGTTCACTTGAAGACTTTTTGAGACTAGTGTTGTGGAGGGAGTAGGTGGACGCTGGGTTTCTCCTCCCAAAATGCATGGTGGTACATTTGTCCACACCCAGCTTGAGTTGCCAGTCCATGATGCACTGCTGCATTGTGTCCAGGTCTGCTTGCAATAGAGATCCATAGTGTATAGGATTTGACCTCTTTATTTCGAGGTACAGCTTGATGTCATCTGCATATTTCAGCACTGTGGCATTCTTTAAGTTGGCATCTATGTCATTAACATATGCAACAAATAAAAGGGGGCCAAGAACAGATCCCTGCGGCACACCAGATGTCATCTCATAGGGTGAAGAGTGCTGTCCTAGAACTGTGACAACCTCTTTTCGGCCAAAAATAAAGGACTTTAAGCAGTTATAGAGTTTGTCTCTTACACCCAACGCAGAAAGCTTCACCATAAGTCTTTTGTGTGGTACAGAGTTAAAAGCCTTAGCAAAGTCCAGGTAAACAACATCCACCCAGGATCCGCGATCAGTGATTTGGGTAACATCCTCAAGAAACTCGATGAGTTGATTACAGCAGCTGGAGTTAGGAATAAATCCGAATTGTGACGGCTGGATGAGGCTGTGAGACTTCCAGAAGTTCCAGAGGGTTTCTCTGATACAGGATTCCATCAGTTTGGCGATGCAGCTGGTAAGACTGACGGGGCGATAGTTGACAGGCGATGTGCGGTTGCCTTTTTTGAACAGAGGGATGACACTGGCAGTTTTCCACTGTTCTGGAGTAACACCATTGTCAAGACAGAATTGGAAGAATAGAGAAAGTTGGCTTAGAAGAAAGTACCCACCGCGTTTGAGAAGTAGGTATGTAACACCATCGAGACCAGGAGAGGCATAATTGCGTTTATTCTTTAGGTGGCGTTGCAGCATTGCTGGTGTAAATTGCATAGAAGATATAGAGTCCGATGTCAGTGGTGATGATGATGGAACATTTTGGTCTTTGACAGTAAAGATGCCGGCATAGCATCCAGCAATGATTTCTGCACATTCTTCGGGATTGCCAGTAATCTGTCCTGTGTGGGGATTGCGAAGGGGACCAACAGGAGAGTGGGGTCTCTGCTTTGAGTGCACATACTTCCAGAACCCTTTCCTGTCAGGGTTAGCTGCAATGCGTTGTTCAAATTCAAGCACTGCCTTTTTTGTCACCTGCTTGAGGTGGTTGGCTGACCTATTGCGCTTTTTCCTGTTGCTCTCTGATTTGTGCAATTTGTATTCCCATTCAGCATTATGGCGTTCTTTCCTGGCAAGTCGGACTGCTGCAGTCTCTCAAATTGCACTATTGGGTGGTTTTTTTGTGCTTGCGTGGTACTGATGCTGCACATGCTGCCCATATTGAATTCAGAATGTTCTGGAGTATAGTGTCCACATCTCCAGAGGCATAAAATTCGCGCCAGTTCGGGCGTTGCAGCTCAGTACAATAAGAGCTCCAGTTTGCTTTATTCCAGTCAAAGCGGGCAATCTGAAGATGGTTGTGTTTTTTGTTACAACCAATCAGAGACAAGTCGGCCATGATCATGGAATGATCAGAGTCACCCAAAGGTTCTTCGGTAGCGACACTAATGATTGTTTCAGGAGAAGCAGTAAGTAGCAGATCCAAAGTGTTGTTACCCCTTGTGGGGGAGGTAACAACTTGGGACCAATTCGAATTCAGCACCAGTTCAAGGAAATCGTCTGCACTTTGCGGCCAACGGAAGGCCTCCCAGTCAATCTCAGGGAAATTGAAGTCCCCTGCAACATACACATATGTGGCTGTTTTCATGGCAGCCACCCTGAGGATATCAAAAAGCTGTGCGTCTTGGCGATAATTTGGAGGACGGTAAATGACTCTGAGCAGAAGTGTTGACATGGTCATGTGTACATTGCAGAAAAATACCTCCTGCTGAGATTGGTTCAAATCATCACAGGGGATTGCCGATAGACTTGATCGAACATAAATCATCACACCCCCTCCACGGCGACTAATGTGGTCTTTGCGGAACAGGTTGTAGCCGGCTATGCTGAAAACTCCATCACAGAGTGCAGAGTGTGCCCACGTTTCCGTGACTGTGATGAAATCTGGGTTGATACTTTTGACGTAGGAGACAAAAAGATGCACCTTGTTACATAAACTACAGGCATTCAAGGACAGCAGTTTATATCTGGATTTCAGATGATGATATACAGGGGATGGCTGATATATGTGTGGCCACAATAAAAAATTTTAAAGTTACAACCTAGTTCATATGTTCTTTGTTCAGGTCTACTACCAAGTGAGATCACAGCTTTCTGAGTGGCTCAACAACAACCATCTCCATCTAAAAAGGTAACAATACTTAAGAGTGAGAGAGAAATGAGTTTAATATAAAAATACTGAGTACAAGCTTAAATGAAAGAATAGTGTCTTTTCCCTCGCTCCTAGAAAGTGACAAGTAATCACTGAGAAAACTAGATCCAGGATTTGCTGCAGCTGGGGCAGAAATATTGCTAAAGGAATATATAGAGAGAAATGTTTAAGCATGATCTGAGAAAACAAGAAATAATGTTTGATGGAAAGTATGTCAAGAAAGATTTTGATCAGTCAAGTTCAGGCTTCAAATCAATCTAAAGTTAAATCAATAAATAATTCCTAATGTGATGTTCAGTCCTTTTTATTACCAACAAAACCATCCATAAAAGTCATGGTACCAAAAAACCTACAAGAGGCAATCCACGCTTCAGTTGGTAAAATTCTGTAAAAGAAAAAAGAGAAAATTTATTAATATGTTTTTTTTTGGGGGGGGGGGGATTATGATTTAGGTTTTACTATTTCAATTAGCAGTAAACATCGTTCAAATATTCCACGCATCGAACCTCGTGGAATCCTTTGTCGAAAGCCGTATCAGCCAACTAGCTTCCCGAGGGCTTTGACTATTTGGCATCATAAAAAACCTTTGACTCTGGAAACCTTCGGTTGATAAATTAATACAAGATTTGTCAACTATCAGTGTTTACTGCTGGAAAGTGTGCAAATATTAGCAAAGAAATGGACAATTACAAATTGGAAATTTGGGGTTTGTGTGAAACTAGGTGGATTGATAATGGACAAACTAAGCTAGCTTCA
>NC_042999.1:163132150-163133227 GCF_006345805.1 Octopus sinensis | reverse complement strand
TATATATATATATATTACGCATAATATATATATATATATCGCATATATATAACGCATATATAATATAGATATATAGCGCATATATATATATACGCATATATATATATATATACGCATATATATATATACGCATATATATATATATATATACCATATATATATATACGCATAATCTATTATATATATACGCATATTTATATATATATATACGCATATATATATATATATATACGCATATATATATTATTTTATTAAATTATATATATATATAACGCATATATATATATATTATACGCATATATATATATATATACGCATATATATATATATATATGCATATATATATATATATATATACGCATATATAATAGTATATACGCATATATATATATAATATATATAATATACACTATATATATATACCTATATATATATATACGCATATATATATATATATACGCATATATATACGCATATATATATATACACAGCATGGCCCCTGCGCAAGGATGACACGCAAATTCGTGAAGCGTTCCATATTTTTAAGCCTTGACGAAATAGAAGGGGATATAGCTTCACTTAATGTGGAAGGCAACTGGAGATTTCTGTGGACAATCTGCTGACAGCCACTGACCAGATCTGTGGATGGAGCAAGTACCATCTCGACCCAGAGTAACATGGTGGGTGGAACTCTGTGTCGACAGGGCTATTAGACAAAAGAGACACTTGGAAGACTGGAAGAACGGTGGTAGCAGGGACTGTATCAGACAGCCAGGGAAGCTAGCAGACAGCCAGAGGGAAGCGGATAAGAAAAATTTGCCAATGTTCTGAGCCGTGAGGATGAAAGACTTGAGGTATTTCGTGTTGCAAGACAATGTGGTGAGAGAGAATCGTGATGTGGTAGGAGAGATTGTGTTCGCATGGATGATGGTTCACTTGCGCTAAATGAGGATGCAAAGAGAGAGGTTTGGAGATGCCACTATGAAAGGTTGCTGAATAAAGAAAATGAATGGGATAAAGAGAGTCTGCCGAATGTTGACCCAACAGAGGGACCACTATCCGAGTTGAGAGTTACGT
>NC_042999.1:163112150-163127150 GCF_006345805.1 Octopus sinensis | reverse complement strand
GGTGTAACTAGCCCTGTTATACATACCTTTCCTTCATTGGACACTAAACTCTGCTTGTGAAGACCTGTTGAGGCAAGTGAAATCGAAATCAAATTGAATTCGATGACTGGCACCCATGCCAGTGGAGCGCTAGAAGCACCATCTGACTGTGATCGTTGCCAGAGCAGCTCACTGGCTTCCGTGCCGGTAGCACATGAAAAAACATTTGAGCGAGGTCGTTGCCTGTGCCCCTGGACTGGCTCCTGTGCAGGTGGCACCTAAAAAACACCATTTGAGCATGACCATTGCCAGTACCGCCTGACTGGCTTTCATGCCGGTGGAATGTAAAAAACCCACTACACTCTCGGAGTGGTTGGTGTGAGGAAGGACATCAAGCTGTAGAAACTCTGCCAGATCAGATTGGAGCCTGGTGCAGCCATCTGGTTCGCCAGCCCTCAGTCAAATCGTCCAACCCATGCTAGCATGGAAAACATACGTTAAATGATGATGATGATCATAATAATGATACACAAAGAGACACAAGGGCCTTCTTTCAGTTTCCATCTACCAATTCCACTCAGAAGGCTTTGATTGGCCTGACACTCTGATGGAAAACACTTCCCCAAGGTCCTGCATAGTGGGACTGAACCCAGAGCATGTGGTTGGGAAGCAAGCTTCTTACCACACAGCCACAAACATATATATGCACATATACATATATACACATATAAAGATATAGAGATATGCATATATATTGTTACAAACGGAAAAATAATGCAGACAAATAAAAACATTATGCCCCTTGTTCCATTAGTTGGAATTGAACCAGCGCTCCAGTTGTTCAAGTCAGTGTGATTTCCTTTGTCCTGTCAAGGAGCACGATTATTAATGACTGTAGGCACTTGATCTCTGGCCCCATACGGTCACAGAAAGTTTAAAGAAGACAAGGGAAATACACACTGTTGTCATACGATATGTCTCTCTTTCTAGTTGGACGACGTTATATATACGGGTAGCGCTGAGTTGTTAAATTTGTAGATTAACACTTGCACAATTTTCACTAAGAAAAAAATCGTTTTTTTTGCGTGGAATCAACTACTCTGGCCCCCTAATATGCTACAAAACCCTTTTTGTGGTCTGTGAAACAGAGTGGGGTGTGGTGGAAGCCTCGCAAATTGTACCCATTTATATTGTGTAATTCACTGACAAACTGTTACCTACGTCTTTGTTTCTTTGTTGTTAAATAAATGGATTCTCAACAAAACACTTTTTTACTCGGCATAAAATAAAAACAAAACTCTTTCACACCCAAAGTAATGTGTGTGAGAGAGAGGGGAGAGAAAGATGAACGATTTAAAATAAATAAATGATTTAAAATAGATATATTGTAATTGTTGTGTGAGAAAGTATATATACTATGATTATAAAATATAGTGTCTTTCAAAAACATCCTGAATTTGAACACTATATCTCGTGTTTAAAAAAACAAAACATTTTACATTTTATTTTTTATGAACGTCGTCACTTACTCTCTTTCTCTCTCACTTTGTCTTTCCCTTTTTTTTGTTTAGACGCTGTGAAACTCTCTGTCTCTCTTCCATTTTTCTTTATCTTGTTTTTTTTTTTTTGTTAGACGCCGTCAAAAAGCTATGGCTGAAGATAGATTTTTACCACTAAAAGCTATGGCTGAAAATAGACTTTTACCGCTATCTGTGGGTGCATCGGGAAAAAATAAGTTGACAAAACCCAGATAGGGTGTTGAAGAATATCCTCCTAAAATTGGAGCGACATGCGAGCTAATTTGTGGACGTGCATAAATTACACACACACATCATACCTTTTATAGATACAGATATATATATACACACATGCATGCAGATATAGGCATATATATATATATATACATGCACAGATACACGCATATATATACACACACACATACATACACAGATTAGGCGTGGTTCCAGGAATTTTTCAAAGGGAGGGCACAAGGTCAGAAAGGAGTATAATTCCAGGGCTTGCACAATCTAAGAACGCACTTTTGATGTAGGTCTGAAGAAATGCCATTCTATTGTTTAAAACTGCTAATACTACATAAACTCTTCATTTGGAACTTAAGCTTGAACTGTTGTTGAAAGCAGAGTTGGTACAGAAACAATTGTAACTGGTTATTAAAGATGTCATAAAATCTCTGTCTTCTGTGGATTTTAAATATATAGGCATAACTACAGATGTGCCCCCGTTCCCTGTGAATTTGTTGCCTCATGACTTCCAGAAAAACGGATACTTTCAAACGAAATTTTCAACAAATAATCACTTAGATTGTGTGTATGTAAATAATCACGTAGATTGTGTGTATGTAAAAGTTTTTTGGGGAAAATGTTTCTGAGGGGTTGAGAGGAGTTTCAGAAAATTCACATGATGTGACATTTTCCCCCCACATAACTTTCAGGAAAATGGGTATTTTTTAATGAAATTTTATGCAAATACCTGTCAAACAGTATAGATTAGGATTACAAAGAAATCTGTGGGCAAAACTTTTTAGAAGGGGCGGATGGGGGTAGTTTCTGGAGAAAGGAATTTTGGGTTAGACAGCCCACTTAAGTTAGAATTACTCCATTTTGATGAGGATTTTTTCCAATTTTTTTTTCAGCACAGTCTTCGGAATGATGGGAGGCATCTTTTTACGAAAATAGGAAAAAAATTTTGAGAAATTTATGATTTTTTTCACTCCTGCCACTGCAATTCAGATTGATTTTGGCTAATTTTAATTTTTTTTTTACTACACACTTAAAACCCATGAGGGAAACATTTTCAGTTTAAAAAAAATAAATTGTTAATAATTTCAGAGGAAAATGTGTGATTTAAGGGAGGCTGTTGTTTCTAGCACATCCCAAGACCTCCCTCTCACATCTCTCTTTACTCTTTACTCTTTTACTTGTTTCAGTCATTTGACTGCGGCCATGCTGGAGCACCGCCTTTAGTCGAGCAAATCGACCCCGGGACTTATTCTTTGTAAGCCCAGTACTTATTCTATCGGTCTCTTTTTTGCCGAACCGCTAAGTAACGGGGACGTAAACACACCAGCATCGGTTGTCAAGCAATGCTAGGGGGACAAACACAGACACACAAACACACACACACATATATATATACATATATACGACAGGCTTCTTTCAGTTTCCATCTACCAAATCCACTCACAAGGCATTGGTCGGCCCGGGGCTATAGCAGAAGACACTCGCCCAAGATGCCACGCAGTGGGACTGAACCCGGAACCATGTGGTTGGTTAGCAAGCTACTTACCACACAGCCACTCCTGCGCCTATTGATGTTCTTCAAAATTTTCTCTCTATAAAAACATTTTATAGAATGATGAAGCCTAAGTTACAAACGCATAGTCCATTGCTGGGATACAAGCAAAGAAATAGGAAAAAATGGTTATTAAAACTTTTACTCACACCCAAACGAGTGAGGCTCTGTGTGTGTGTGTGTGTGTGTGTGTGTGTGTGTGTGTGTGTGTGGTGTTGTGTGTGTGTGTGTGTTGAGTGTGTGAGTGTGTGGTGTGTTGTGTGTGAGTGTCTGTGTGTGTGTGTGTGTGTGAGTGTGTGTCTGTGTGTGTGTGTGTGTGTGTGTGTGTGTGTGTGAGAAAAAGACATTTTCTAACAGAAAATCATGCTATCAAAATAAATCACCTTTTTACATGCCTCTTATTGAAATCACTCTAGATAAATTATAACAGAAACAATTGGAGGCAGGGAATGAAGTTGCAAAAAATCGGGGCAAATGCAGTTTTGCACCTCTCCTTAGAAAATGCATTTTTTTGAAAAGTTTTTTTCAGATTCCTACGTTTTAGATGTCGGAGATGTTTCTCGATAGCATTGCCAAGCCAGGGATCTCTGGAAGTTGTCCATAGGCCCTAGCCCTAAAGTCGTCTTGAACAGGCAGGTCAGGTATTCCTCGTTGACGCCCAGGTTCACCTGAAGATCGTCGTCATACCTCCCCTCCACTAATTCCTTATAGAATGCTTTGGTTTTGATGCAGTTGCTCAAGAGCAATTCAACACTTCTTGATCCACAACTGCAGCTTGGTCAAGGAGACGAGCTGCAGGAAAGCACGCCGCACAAATGGCAACCACACCTGTCCACCATGTTGAGCCGGAGATCTCACAGTCTCAGTGCGTGTCTGCACATCATCAACCATGGCATGCCCAGCCATCCTGTTGGCAGCAAACAGATCACCTGACCATCAGAACGCTTCCTTTCCACAAGAGGATGCATTCCTGTTTGATGGTAGGGTCGGGACAAAGCACGACAGTCAGGCTGCAAGCCCACTGAATTTTCCAGGTTGATTTTTGCTCCCATCACCACTTCGTAATCTTTCAGTATCTTGCCGACCAGCTCACTGTGCTTGTGGCGAGATACTATGGTGATGATGTTGTTCGCGTATGCGGACATGCTTGTGCTGCACCCCAGTCCTCACGGGATGCCCCTCAGCATCGCCAGCTTCTGCAGCAGTAGCTCAAGTGTCAATATGTACAGAAGCAACATGAGGGGGCATCCCTGACGGACCGAACGTGCAATGTTGAAAGGTCCCGATAGATGCCCATTCATGCGAATTACCAAACAGATGCCTTTGTACAAGGCAGACATCCAGCTGCGGAAGACGGGACCAAAACCAGCTGCTATGAGAACAACCTTCAAGTATCGATGGTCTACTCTATCGAAAGCTTTGGATTGATCCAAATTGATCAGGGCCCCATCCATGCCAAGTTCCTTAACTACCCTGTCAATGGATGTAGCGCATCGGATGGAGGTTGTCATGGATGCTCCAGCCAGCACGGCACATGTTTGCACCTTGTTGACCAGTTTCTCAATGACAAGCACCAACCTCTTGGCTAAAACCTTGGCCAAAATTTTCAAATCTGCACTGAGCAGAGTGATGGGCTTAAAGTTATCTATTACATCCCCCTTGTTGGGATCTTTCTTCAGCAGCGTTACAGCTCCTCGGCTCACAAAACTGGGATGCTCCTGTTCTACTGCCAAGATATCTCCAAACAAGACTGGCATAAAACTATAAAGCTCGTAGGGCAGACCATCCAAACCCAGCAATTTGTCCCTCAAGCATCCAGCCATCGCATCCTGCACTTCCACCACCGTGATAGCACCTTTTGCAACACTCTGCCTCTCTTGCTAAGAGTCGTGGCAGGCTGTGCAGATAGGCACTGAAGTCCACCCTGCATTCTCGTTCACCACTTGTCCCGAACAGTCGGGCAAAATGCTGCTGAAACGCCTCACACATTTTGCCGGGCTCAAGCAATTCGCGCCCTTGTTCATCAGAGACTGAATGGTGGCTTTGTTGCCTTGTTGCACCTCCGCAACCCAGGCTTCTCACACAGCTCCAACACCTTCATTCCTTACAGCATGCATCCTAGCCCTGACAACACACCCTTTATGTTTGATGTTGAAGTGTTGGTCAAGGGCCAACCTTGCCGCCAAAACGTCGGATGTGATGCCACTTCCGATCATCTTTTCTAGATTCTTAACTAGGTCGCCCTCTACTCTGTTTCTATCTATTGCTAGTGCTTTGCTATACCTAATTGCTTCTGCTTTTATAGCTCTCTTGACGGCAAACCACCATTTGTTGTTGATGATGGCTCCTGTCAAAGCCCTCTTTACTAGCATGCTAATTTGGTCTCTGAAAACCTGTCTTGATGGGAAAGACACATTCAGTTTCCAGTAACCAGGGCCCTACCTATGTGCCTTATCTAAGTCTAGCAAACATATCACAAGTTTGTGATCCATGTAGCTGACTATGTGGAATTGTGGACATCCTAAGTTATCCCTATCAACTGTCCTACACAGTATTCTATCTAGATACGATCTCGACGACCCAATGCAATTGCTCCATATCCACATTGGCACATTTGGGTGGTCGAGTTGGTACCTGTCAGACAGTTGAAAGCGTCTGCGCAAGTCTGTCTATTCCTATCTCTGCCCACGCAGTCTAGATGCGTGTCCAAGGTAGCATTCCAATCCCCCACTAAATGTAAAGGACGAGACGTTCCTAGGAATACTTCTAGATGTCGAAAGAAATCAGGCTGACCTGTTATAGGCAATGCATAGACTGACAGGAGTCGAAAAGCACACCCATCGCTGCCATCAACATCCAGGACAACCAGTCTATCCTCCAGGTCTACGAATATTGTCTTTACTTCAAGATCTTGCGAAAAAGTACTGCCATGCCACTACCGCCCATTCTCAGCAGACAGGGGGGAAAATAAATGTTAAACTGTCCACCAAACATGGACTTTAGGGCCCATGGATTATGGCGTCTGGTCTTACTTATGGCTATAATTCCTAACTTGTGTGACTTTATGCCATTTAAGAGGTACCCTGGTTTCCAAGGGGAGCTCAATTCATGCGCATTCACACAACCAATCTTGATCATGATCCTAATGAGTTGTGTGTTTTACAACACAAATGAATGGAACAGAGAGTTACCATTCGAAAGTTTTGTCTCCTCCTTTGATTTTTTCATCAAGGAGGCTGTTGTATAGTTTTTTTGATGAGTAATTTTGACATCCCCCTACTGCATTGGGAAAGAGGGATTTTAGTGTGTGGTGCAAGGTTGATGCGACATGTAAAATTTTGATGTGTTCTGGTGGTGTTGTGTGTGGGTGGTTGTTTGTTTTTATGTCATTTTCTGTTAGGTTTGTTTTTGAGTTGATGTATTTCATCAACTCTGTGTTTTTAGTGTTTATGGCTGTGAGTATGGTTGCTGTATATATTTTCGTAGTGTTTGGGTTAGAGTTCAAAATCTGTTTGGGAGTTGTGTATCTCCCTGCTTTGTTGATGTTTGCTTTTGTTGTTTTTTTGCTCCTCTTCTTCCTTCCTTTTCTGGCTATTTGCCATTCCTCACTACTTTCATCTTCCGATGAAATTTCTGAGGAATCAGAAGTGGGTAAGGGCATGTTGTAAGCGTCTATGTATGTTTGTGTAAGTGGTCGTGTTGTTGCTTTTGTTGGTGCTAGTTGTTGATTGTTTGTGTGAGGTGTATGTGATATAGGGGAGGGGAATCAGATTTTGTATTTTCTTTTGGTTTTCCTGCATCTTTAGTTTTTGCTGTTGTTGTTGATATTGTGTTTTTTCAGGTCCTGCTTTGTTTTCAATTGTTGGTGTTGATGTTGTTCCTTTTATCGTCTTTTGTGTTGATAGTGGTGTGGGTAGCAACGCTTTTTTCTCAGATTGTTGTTGTTTTTTTTGCAGCAGTAGGGCAATCATTTTTTAAATGTCTCACTGTTGCACAGATAACAGCATGGCCTCCTGTCCTCCACCACTACATACAACCTGTATCCTTCTGTTAATTCAATACAGGTGGGCATTTTATCAATTGATAGCTGATCTGCAAAAGAATCTCCAGTGTCTTTCCCACCCAGTTTTGCTGTTCTAAGACAGCAATTTCCAAAATGTTAGCTTCCTCCATTTCGATGAAGATGGCAGATAATAGCCATTGTGTCTCTACTTCTGGAGGCACATTCTTTATTGTAACCTTTGTCACCCTCTGGCCAAGATAACTTATCATCATCACCAACTCGTCTGTAAGGAGTGACTGTTGAAAACCATTTGGCCAGGTTTTCACTGCAAAAATCGCACTTGAACAGTGCTGATTTTATGCCACCAATTGACATATTCATTACGTGCCCATTTAAGGCAAAGGCATTTAAAAATTTTTTGTTGTGGTGCATTTTCAGGTCTCTTCGTTTTTGTATGAAAGAGTACGGGGCTAGGGTTTGTTCTTACCTGTTTCATGTGTGTATATAAAATCCGTAAATTTCCAAGAAGAAAATGAGATCAACGTTGAAAAAGCTTTATCTATATATATAAAGCTGAAGTTGTCTGTGTGTGGCAGGTTTGGTAGCCTTCAACTAACACTATCTTCTCCGAGACCCTGCAGCGCAAGTTGACCAAAATTGAGAGTATGATAGAAGAAGGCTTGCTTGTCATTCCGTAGAAGATAAAATTCAAATCGGACCATGTTAAGACCAAAAATTATTTACATCAAAAAGGTGCTTTTTTTTCTATGAAAATCCCAATTTTTTACGATTTTTTGACTGCTGTGTCGCCATTTTTCAGTGTATTTCAACCAGAAAAATCTTCACTTAAAGAGAATAACAAGCTACATAATGCAAAACTTTTACTTTTCAAAAATTCCAATTCTAAAGGGTCAAAACAAACCCGAGCAACGCCAGGCGATACTGCTAGTTAGTGATAATAGTAGAAACAGCACAGTATTTATTAGTGTTTTATAGATAACTGTTCTTTCTGAGGTTTGTTCTATGATGTCTTTAGGTATGTGTAAGTTTTGTCCTTTGCTAAGCAGTGTTTTTGTATCCTTGGTTTGTTGGGCAGTGAATGTTACAATAGATTTCTTTTGTCTTATAGCCTGAGCGAAATTTGTTTTGTCCTTGGTGGTTGTGGTGGTGTCGGTAGCAGAGGTGTTACTTGTAGCAGTTGAAGTTGTAGTAGTGGTGTTGGTGGTACTCCCTTTGGTGAAGGTCACGGTGGACAGCCGTGTGATGATATTATCGATGTTGGTGTTGGTACTGGCAGTCATGTTTACGTCTGTATTTGTTTTGTTTTTTTAAATTTCTCTCCACCGTTCTTCTTTCATGAACTTGTAGTAGATGGAGTGTAGGAAACTCGATATCAAACGTGTCTCCAAGGAGACCAGCGTTTGTTGTAAAACTGTCTTCATGGCTTGAAGACGCCATACTCCAAAGGAAAATGGCTAAGCAAGCCGAAAACAAATTCACAAAACTAGGAAACATGCAACACAGGGCATGTTCCCTGTGGAAACAATTTGCAAGATCGAATGTACTAGTTGTTGGACAACTTTCGCATGAAAAATATTATACAAGACCCACTTTTGAAAGCAAAAAAAAAAAATGCAAAATGGTCTATATTTAAATTAAAATTATATTATTATTTACGATTATTTAAGGCAAACACAAATAAAACGCAAATTCTTTCCACTTCGATGTTTTTGTCGATATTTAATTTAGATTTGCATATGTTCGTCAATTCGCTTTCTCTTTAATGTAAACAAAATCAAAAATTTAAAATGGGGGGGGTGAATTAAAATTTTTTTTTTTGCATATTCGTAATCTCCGATATTTAAAACGTAGGGAATACGAACAAATTTTTTCAAAAAAATGCATTTTTCAATAAGAGGTGCGAAACTGCATTAGCCCCCCCCCCCATCCAATCATAGGCAATCAATCGGAATTGGTCTTATCATCGACTTGTCAAGATTCGTTCGTTAGTTTCCGTGCATGACAGCACGTGTTGTCAACTATAAACATGAATTAATTTTCACTAATATGACTTTTTCGACGCACATATACACGCCTTTTTTTTTTTTTTGCATGTGGGTGTATGCGGCTAGGCTAGGGTTCGTTCTTACCTGCTTCATGTGTGTATAGAAAATCCGTAAATTTCCAAGAAGAAAACGAGATCAACGTCGAAAAAGCCTTATTAGTGATAAGTGGTAGAAACAGCATAATTGTCAAACTCGATTATATGGGATTATATGAGTGTTCGGGAACTTTCGCAAAACATTTTTAGAAAGGAGAAAGTGAAAAGCCGAAATTTTCTTTGTAGTGAGATAAGAAAGAGAAAGTGAAAGAGAGAGAGAGAGAGAGAGAGAAGTTGTGTTCACATGTATGTGTAAGTGGCATTCACACACACACATACATACATACATACATACAAAAAAGTTGTATACATATGTATTTATGTACGAACGTGAATATGAAAGATAATGTGTGCCTGTGTGAGCCAGAGAGAGAGAGAGAGAGTGCATGCCACTTACAGATACATACAAAAAAAATACATAAATGGCAACACATACATTCACTCACTCACTCTCTCTCTCTCTCACCAACACGAAAAAGATGTATGCATATATATATGTTATTATAGGCGCAGGAGTGGCTGTGTGGTAAGTAGCTTGCTAAACAACCACATGGTTCCGGGTTCAGTCCCACTGCGTGGCACCTTGGGCAAGTGTCTTCTACTATAGCCTCAGGCCGACCAAAGCCTTGTGAGTGGATTTGGTAGACGGAAACTGAAAGAAGCCCGTCGTATATATGTATGCGTGTGTGTGTTTGTGTGTCTGTGTTTGTTCCCCCTAGCATTGCTTGACAACCAACGCTAGTGTGTTTACGTCCCCGTTACTTAGCGGTTCGGCAAAAGAGACCGATAGAATAAGTACTGGGCTTACAAAAGAATAAGTTCCGGGGTCGAGTTAGCAAGCTACTTTACCACACAGCCACTCCAGCGCCGAGATATACATCTTTCACTTTCTTAGCAAATGTTGCCACCCAAAGAGGAGTAAAGAAATAAAAGAATTTTACAGAAATTCACGAACAATCATCTGATCCTTTATGATCGAGTTTGGCGACGGCGCTGTTTCTAACGAAGGAATACCACCGTGGTAATAATGGTTAGCGTAAACATTATCCCATAATGTTTCACGTGTTTACAGTTGACAACAGGTGCTGTCACGCACACGGAGCCTAACGACCGAATTTCGACAAGTCGAAACATCAATACATTCGAGAGTGAGAAAGAAACGAGGAGGGTTGTGTTGAAATGTGCTGGAAACAACAGCCAAATCTCCCTTAAATCACTCACTTTTCCCTCTGAAAATATGAACAAATTTTAAAAATATCTTTTACAGAAAAGGCTCCTCTCGTGGTTTTGAAGTGCAAAAAAAAATGGCCAAAATTGGCCCGGAGTGACATGATGAGGGATGGAAAATTGTGCAAAATATATTTCTTTACTACCCACAAAGGGCTAAACACAGAGGGGACAAACAAGGACAGACATAGGTATTAAGTCGATTACATCGACGCCAGTGCGTAACTGGTACTTAATTTATCGACCCCGAAAGGATGAAAGGCAAAGTCGACCTCGGCGGAATTTGAACCCAGAACGTAACGGCAGACGAAATACGGCTACGCATTTCGCCCGGCGTGCTAACGTTTCTGCCAGGTGCAAAATGTGGAAAGACTTCTGCCCGTCTCCCCCATTTTCTCCCAAATTTGTTTATTTTTGTAAGTTTTTGTGACAAAAATCCCCGTTTTCGGATACAGAGGTTCCGGAAAATTGCCAAAAATCGGCATTGTGAAATTCACCCCCTTTCCCCTCCCGCAACTTCTTCAATTTTGACTTTTTTTCCCTGACACTAACCCTAAAACCCTAACCGTAGGTACGGAAATGTTTTGAAATTTTTGTCCGAATCATGATGTCCGTATTTTTTCCGCATATTTAGAAAAAGAGAATTCTTTTGTAAAAATTTTACAAAGATTTTTGAAAATTTTTTTCAGAATCATAATCTCCGTATTTTTCCGCATATTTTGAAAAAAAGATTATGAAAAAAGTTAAAAATGAAGGAAATGGGGGTGGTAATTTAGAAATGTCGATTTTTGCCAATTCTTTTGCAGATTCGTATTCCTCGTAGCCTAAAAGGGGGGGAGGGGTTATGTCGAAAAAAATTTTTCTTTAAGGGTATTTTGTTCATAAAAAGATGCCCCCTTCACCATCATTTCGAAAGCTGTGGTTAAAAAGAAATGGGAAAAATCCCCATCAAACCGGAGTAGTTCCAACTTACCTGGTCTTCCTGATCCGAAACTCCTCTCCCCCTCCCTCCGGAAAAATTTTCCGAACAAAAATAAAGGGTTTGCGGCACATTAGGCATCCGTAATGTATGCCGTTTTACTCTTTTACTTGTTTCAGTCATTTGACTGCGGCCATGCTGGAGCACCTCCTTTAGTCGAGCAAATCGACCCCGGGACTTATCCTTTGTAAGCCCAGTACTTATTCTATCGGTCTCTTTTGCCGAACCGCTAAGTTACGGGGACACACCAGCATCGGTTGTCAAGCAATGCTAGGGGGACAAACACAGACACACAAACATATACACACACACACATATATATACATATATACGACAGGCTTCTTTCAGTTTCCGTCTACCAAATCCACTCACAAGGCATTGGTCGGCCTGGGGCTATAGTAGAAGACACTTGCCCAAGATGCCACGCAGTGGGACTGAACCCGGAACCATGTGGTTGTTTAGCAAGCTACTTACCACACAGCCACTCCTGCGCCTATATATATATATATATATATATATATATATATATATATATATATATATATATATATATATATATATATACATATATATATGTGTGTGTGTGTGTGTGTGTGTACAATTTCATTAAAAGATATCCATTTTCCTTAAAGTTATGAGGGAAAAACTCGGATCTTGTGAATTTTCCGAAGTCCTCTCCCCACCCACCACACCTTGCTTTCCGCACATTTTTCTTTTTATATTCGTTTTCTACACCTTTTTTTTTTACACCCGTTACACTATCTTTTTAACCCATTTTTTTTTTCGATTTCGTTTCCAGGTAATGTCGACATTAACCAAAATTTTACTCACAGAATTTCTTTATAATCGTGCCATTTGAAGGGTATTTGTGTAAGATTTCATAAAAAGATATCCATTTTCCTGAAAGTTACGAGGGGGAAAACTCGGATCGTGTGAACTTACCGAAACCCCTTCTCCCCATCCCCGGGAAAATTATTTCCCGTAAATTTCAATATATGCCGAATCCTCAGCATCTAAGGAGTATTTGTTGAAAAATTCGTTAAAACGTATCCATTTTTCTGGAAGTTATGGGGCAACAAAGTCGGGAGGGGTGCACATTTGTTGTTATGCCAGTATATATATATATATATATATATATATATATATATATATATATATATATATATATACCGGAGTAAACACATAAATGTGAAACAAGGTGGAAAAAAGAGTACTCAAATACCAGTGGTAGAGTATGTATATATATATATATATATATATATATATATATATATATATATATATATTCCACAGAAGAAGACAGAGATTTTATGACATTTTTAATAACCAGTTTCAATTGTTTCTGTACCAACTCTGCTTTCAATGTCAGTTCAAGCTCAAGTTCCAAATGAAGAATTTACGTAGTATTTGCAATTTTAAACAATTGAGTGGCATTTCTTCAGACCTACATCAAAAGTGCGTTCTTAGATTGTGCAATGTAAGAGTGCACCTTTGAAGAGTGCAGGTCTGAAGAAATGCCACTCTATTGTTTAAAACAGCAAATACTACGTAAATTCTTCATTTGGAACTTAAGCTGGAATTGGCGTTGAAAGTAGAGTTGGTACAGAAACAACCCTACTCACTAAAGATGTCAATAAAATCTTCCTGTGTCTTACTGGATTATATTTTACTCTTTGTTAAATCAACACAACGGTTTTACTTTTGTAACACCTGCATTTTCTGCATCTCAAGAATTAAAACTCGATTCTGACAATGCAGGTAGCCTAATGCTCGCGTTGAGGACTGCGTTGAAGAAGATACCCCCATCTTTTCTACCCCCACCCCGGGACCTCCTGTGTGTGTATGAGAGAAAGGGAATGTTTACGTTACACACATATGCACAGTTCATATATAAACATTTATATATATTATACACATGTATAAACGTGTATAGATGTGTGTGTGTGTACATGCATATTTGTGTGTTTAGATGTGTTGGTAGATAGAGAGTAGAGAGAGAGAGCCAGAGAGAAAGACGTGTATTGATATATTTATATCTCTTTACATTAATATACACAAACAATATAAAGAAGTTAAATGAAAGTGGTGTGCTTAATTCTACAGATAAAAATACCAAACAAACATATAACTAACCAAATCACTTCGCAGTTACTCGTGAACCCGACGAAGAGTTTCTTTTCTTTTAGTAATCCAAGTAATGGTTTAACGAAATCACAATGTTCATTATTTCGTTACAAAAATACTGCTCTGTGAGTTACAACCGCTCATTAAAATGTCGAATTGAATTAGCTTCGCTTAATTGCTGTTGACATCGTAATATAAAGCTAGTTTGTGGGGCAGGGATCCTGAAACAGTTTTTAGATGCTATATTAGTTACACTGAGACAGTTCATCTTTGCAGTTGCGAGTAATCACACGCGCATTGATATCACCCACACAATCTTGGGAAGCCTTTCCGCTTCCGTCACTTCTCGCACATGCATTCTATGCGGAATCTCTTTCCTTTCAGATGTGTCTTCTTTACTTTCTTTGAAACTAACGCGCATCTTTATATGCACACACCCTTCTTTCTCTCTCAGCAAAGGGAGGATGGGAAGAGGACTTCGGAAAATTCACAAGATCCGAGTTTTTCCCTCATAACTTTTAGGAAAATGGCGGGGGTATGGAATTTTATGGAAATACCATTCAAACGGCATTCATTACGATTATAAAGAAATTTCTGAGTAAAATCTTTTCCAAGGGGTGGGAAGAGGACTTTGGAAAATTCACAAGATCCAAGTTCTTCCCTCATATCTATCTATCTATCTATCTATCTATCTATCTATCTATCTATTTATCTATATATATATATATATAATAATAATAAGAGTAAATAATTTCTTTAATAGTTTTTTTAAAAAAACAACAATTATTTACTGGTAGATTTCATTTTCCCTACTCCAAAACGTCCTAGAGAGTTCCATGTTTGCCAGTCTGTTCCAACCCTGGCATTAAAATCCCCCAGTAGAATGACTTTATCAGAATTGGGGATTTTTCTAAGTATGGCTCTCAGCTGGGTATAAAAGATTGTTTTATCTTCATCATAGCTAGTCAAAGTAGGTGCATAGCCACTTATTAGAGTAGCAAACTGCTTACCTTTCAAGTGCAACCGTAGCGTCATTATACATTCATTTATAGGAACAGGGAGCTCTTCCAACTTCTTAAAGATATCAGATCGGACTGCAAAACCAACACCAGCCTCTCTGCACTCCTCCTTCTGCCTTCTTTTCCAAAAAAAGGCGTATCCATCTCCTACTTCCTCAAGCTGACCATCACCTTCTATACGAGTCTCTGAGAGTGC
>NC_042999.1:163102150-163107150 GCF_006345805.1 Octopus sinensis | reverse complement strand
AATCCTACATCGGAATGACGTCAAACAGCTTTAAGACCCGTTGGTACGCACACACACACTCGTTCCGGCGACAGGATAAATCCAACCAAACTACCCTCGCCGCCCACATCTGGTACCTTAAAAGGAACTCCATCCCCTTCAAGACCAAGTGGAAACTACTACAGAAGGCGCGCTCGTACACAGGAGGCCATACCTGCTGTGACCTCTGCATATAGGAGAGCCTAGAGATCTTGTTCGCCAAAGGCCCTCTCCTTAACAAAATCTCAGAACACTCCCCAAATTGCATGCATAAGAAGTATGCGAACTACAAGAACTATAGACCTACCCGGCAACCAGATTGATGACACCCCACCCACAAAACCCCCCCAATCCCACCGTTCCCCTAGCACCCCCGATTACCTTTTCTCCTAAGACCTTTCACATATTGTATGTGCACGCTTGTATATGTGTATCGTATATATGTATAGAAATGTATGGGTATAGTAGGAATATACGCATGTATTATGTGTGTGTGTGTGTGTATGTATGTAAAAAAATATATATATATATATGTTCTCCCAGTGCGCAATGTTGTTTTTGCCCCTCTGTTATCACCATGTCTCTCTCCCTCCCTCTCTCTCTCTCTCTCTTTCTCTGCGGTGTCGTTTTCTCCCTCTGTTATCGCTGTCTCTCTCTCTCTATATATATATATATATTTCACTTTCACTCGCTGCCACAGGCTTCTACCCACACCTCCGCTCCCCCTCCCCTATAAAACCCTACGCACATCGCTGTCTCTCTCTCTCTATATATATATATATTTCACTTTCACTCGCTGCCACAGGCTTCTACCCACACCTCCGCTCCCCCTCCCCTATAAAACCCTACGCACGAGGCTTGACCGCCCCTATTATTGCTTTCCTCCTGGCTATAACACACGAACTACGAACTGCAGGATGATGAATAATATCAGCTAAGTCATATTTAAGTTCACGACCTGTCCCTCTTTCATTGTTTTTGCAAGTATTATTATCACCATCAAGCCTTATTATTGTGTCCCCCATATATTATCGTTATCCTTCGTCTCAAATGCTAGCTGAAGCATATAAACTTTCGCTCACAAAAACTTATTCACACGACCGCAAAAAAAACATCTCGTCTCAAATCTGGTCTTTCTGTCGTTTAATTCTCTAACCCATCTTTCCCAACTTACACTCATAGAAAATTATGCACACGACCGCAAACCTTTCCATCTCAAATCTTGCCTTTCTTACTGCCGCCTAAATCTCGTCTTCTCCCAGTGCGCAGTGCGCCCGCCCTCCCGCCCCCACCACCAGTACCGGAAGTCCTTATCTCACCTTGCCTTCCTTTGCTTTTCTTCCATGAACACCTAAAGGCCTTAAACCAATACCACCCCTTCTATATATGGTGGTGACCATACGGCGCAAAAACATGTTAGTGCAGTGTAACAGGTTGAACTTAAGTTCATTGCTTTGCTTATGAATTCTGCCAAATGCGAGTTTTCTTCTTCTTTTCAGGTACATGACGGCACTGCTCCCCGTCCCTGGGCCTCTCGGGTCAATTCCTTCCACCCCCTCAGGGTGGGCACCCTCAACGCTGGCACACTGAAAGGTAGGTCTGGCGAGATAGTCGAGATGCTTGAACGGAGACGTGTTGACGTATGTTGTATGCAAGAAATAAGGTGGAGAGGAGGATCTGCTAGGTTCCTCACAGGCAAGGAACACAGGTACAAGATTTTCTGGGCAGGGAACACTGACGGGGTTGGTGGCGTGGGTATACTTATCGCTGAGAAATGGATAGATAGAGTAATTGAGGTAATCAGAGTAAGTGACAGAATACTTAAGATTAGAATAGTGCTTCATCATAGAGTAGCAACCATTATATCGGCCTATGCCCCTCAGCCAGGGCTACCCGATGGACAGAAAGACAGTTTCTATGACACCCTACTGCAGACCACCTCATTGACGAACGACAGGGACCTTCTCTTTGTGGCTGGTGATTTCAATGGGCATGTTGGACGACATGCTGGGGGCTTCCATGGCGTGCATGGAGGCTACGGTTATGGTTCCCGCAACGAGGAGGGAACCAGGCTGCTGGAGTTCTGCGATGCGAATAGTCTTATGATCTGCAACACTAACTTCAGGAAACCAACAGCCACCTGGTCACCTACCGATCGGGCCGGCATGCTAGCCAAATCGACTACATCCTCGCCAGAAAAAGGGAAAGATGGCTGCTTATAAATGCCAAAACCTTCCCGGGCGAAGAATGCACCCCACAACATAGACTGGTAGTTAGTGACTTTAGGATCAGGACTAAGAGGGCGACTAGAAGACGACCAACATGGAGAAGAAAGGTCTGGAAGCTTAAAGACCCTGCGAATGGACAGAGATTTAGAGATATGTTACTTGAAGCCTTTGACGAAGTGGAAGGGGGTATAGCTACACAGGGGGTAGAAGACAACTGGACGTTTCTGAGGGACAACCTGCTGAAAGCCGCTGACGAGATCTGTGGCTGGTGCAAAGTCCCCTTAAGACCCAAATAACATGGTGGTGGAACAATATTGTTGATAGGGCTATTAGACAAAAGAAACAGGCTTGGAAGGCCTGGAAGAACGGTGGTAGCAGGGAAGTGTATCAGACTGCCAGAAGGGAAGCTAGGAGACAGGTCTATCTAGCCAGAGGGGAAGCAGATAAAAGAAAATTTGCCAATGTCCTGCGCCGTGAGGATGAAAGACTTGAGGTATTTCGTGTTGCAAGACAGTGTGTGAGAGAGAATCGAGATGTGGTAGGAGAGAAATGTGTTCGCATGGAGGATGGTTCACTTGCGTTAAATGAGGATGCAAAGAGAGAAGCTTGGAGACGCCACTATGAAAGGTTGCTGAATGAGGAAAATGAATGGGATAAAGAGAGTCTGCCGAATGTTGACCCAACAGAGGGACCAGCTATCCGAGTTGATAGTTCCGTGGTAGCTAAGGCAATTAGAAGCATGAAGACAGGGAAAGCCCCAGGCCCATCAGGAATTACTGCAGAGATGCTCAAAATATCTGGTAGTGTCGGCTATAGCATAGTCACCCGTATAGTTAACCAGGTGATACACGAAGGAGTCATACCCAATGACTGGTGTAGCAGCATAATAGTCAACTGCTACAAAGGTAAAGGCGATGCCCTAGATACATATAACTACAGGGGCATCAAGCTGTTGGATCAGGTAATGAAGGTTACGGAGAGGGTTATAGCCCAGTTAATTAGAGAGAGAGTTAGCTTAGATGATATGCAGTTTGGGTTCGTGCCAGGGAAAAGTACTACTGATGCTATATTCCTGGTAAGACAGCTGCAGGAGAAATACCTAGCCAAAGGTAAGCCCTTGTACTTGGCTTTTGTTGACTTAGAGAAAGCCTTTGACAGGGTCCCCCGATCCCTTATCTGGTGGTCAATGAGGAAACTAGGGATAGATGAATGGTTAGTGAGAGCTGTGCGAGCCATGTACAGAGACGCAGCCAGTAAGGTGAGGGTTGGCAACGAGTACAGTGAAGAATTCCGGGTAGAGGTTGGGGTCCACCAAGGTTCAGTCCTCAGCCCCCTCCTATTTATCATAGTCCTCCAGGCAATAACGGAAGAATTTAAGACAGGATGCCCCTGGGAGCTCCTATATGCTGATGACCTTGCTCTAATTGCTGAGTCACTATCAGAACTGGAGGAGAAGTTTCAGGTGTGGAAACAAGGATTAGAATCGAAGGGCCTTAGAATCAACCTAGCCAAAACCAAAGTCCTAATAAGTAGGAAGGTGGACCAACCACAAAACGACTTCAGGTAGATGGCCCTGCTCGATCTGTAAAAAAGGTGTAGGTAGAAACTCTATAAGGTGCACCAAGTGTAAGCTATGGACACATAAGAGGTGCAGCAATGTCAAAGGAAGGCTAACTAAGAAAATAGTTTTTGTCTGTGGCAGATGCTCAGGAGAAATAAACACTGGAAATGCGCAGAGTCCAACTTCTACCACGTTCCAGGGAGACAAACTAGAAGTAGTTGATAGCTTCCGCTACCTAGGAGACCAAGTCAGTAGCGGGGGTGGGTGTGCTGAAAGTGTAACTGCTAGAGTAAGAATAGCCTGGGCAAAGTTTAGAGAGCTCTTACCCCTGCTGGTGACAAAAGGTCTCTCGCTAAGAGTAAAAGGCAGACTATATGATGCGTGTGTACGTACAGCCATGC
Organism: Octopus sinensis; assembly: GCF_006345805.1. NCBI lineage: Eukaryota > Metazoa > Mollusca > Cephalopoda > Octopoda > Octopodidae > Octopus > Octopus sinensis. Next base: position 163,102,942 of record NC_042999.1, on the reverse strand, counting down.
TACATGGTAGTGAAACATGGGCCGTGACAGCTGAGGATATGCGTAAGCTTGCAAGAAATGAAGCCAGTATGCTCCGATGGATGTGTAATGTCAGTGTTCATAATCGTCAGAGTGTAGTACTTTGAGAGAAAAGTTGAACCTAAGAAGTGTCAGTTGTGGTGTGCAAGAGAGACGGCTGCGCTGGTATGGTCATGTGACGATAATGGCTGAAGATAGTTGTGTGCAAAAGTGCTACAACCTAGCAGTTGAGGGAACCTGTGGAAGAGGTAGACCCAGGAAAACCTGGGACGATGTGGTGAAACACGACCTTCGAACTTTAGGTCTCACCAAGGAAATGACTGAAGACCGAGTCCTATGGAAGTGTGCTGTGCATGAGAGGACCCGGCAGGACTAGTCAGGCCATATCCCGTGGCCCCTACCTGGGACGTAGTCGATCCACCTGTGCATACCTTCCTTCTTGTGACACTTGTGAAGACCTGCTGAGGCAAGTGAAAATCAATCAAAATAGATGAACATCAATGGAATTTGTATCTTTGTGGTACCAGTGCCTGTGGCACACAAGAAAACCATCCGAACGTGGCCGTAGCCAGTACCGCATCGACTGGCCTCCGTGCTGTGGGAAGCCTCATCTAGCACCTGTGTCGGTGGCACATAAAAACACCATCCGAAGACCCGGCAAGACTAGTCAGGCCATAACCCATGGCCCCTACCTGGGACGTAGTCAGTCCACCTGTGCATACCTTCCTTCCTTCCTTGTGACACTTGTGAAGACCTGTTGAGGCAAGTGAAAAT